>NW_026068049.1:3975579-3977604 GCF_014885135.2 Alexandromys fortis | reverse complement strand
GTTTTGCTTAGCTTTCTCCCCCCCCCCCACTTCTCTTCATTGTATTTTAGTTGTTTGTTGATGCAGAGGGTAATGTAGGTAACAGTGTTCATAAAAGCCACCACAGTCGCAGCAACTAAAAATACAGGCTCATATTGGAAGGAAAAGTATCAGCTCAGAACCCCCAAGATCAAGTTCCCAGAACAAAGGGTATTTATTTGCCCCAGAGGGACAGAGGGCAGGAAATAAGAGACAAAGACAGGATATCAAAAAAGAGGGAGAAGGGGAAGGGAACAAGGAATGGGGGACATTTGTCCCCAAAGAAGGGGAGGACAAAGGGCAATCTCTGGATAGAGAGAAGCAGATATGGCACATAGAAAAATGGCTATTTATTAAGGTCCAAGGGTAAATGACAAGGTGTTTCATTTTAATTGGGCATGTTAATTAGACGAGCCAAAGGGGGACTTTTGATTGCTATACTTCAAAACTTTGGTAACTGGACATTGATAGTCTGCCACAGGAAGAGAAAGTGTCCAAATAAGGGAACAGACTCTGTTGTTTAGCTTTAGGAATGTAATCTAATGGTTTTTTAGCAAGGCAGAGGGAAGCAGGGAAAGAGCAAAGCCGGGAGGAGCCAAGCCTGCCACTCTCGGGCTGACTCTCTGGCATACTATGACACAGTATGCTTGCGAGATAGTAACTGAAAATAGAGAAGACTGAAGTTCTGAGTACTGAAGGCATTACCTTTTAATTTATGGCTAATTAGACACTGCCGAAAAGATACAAGCTAAACCAAGAACTGGGTGGAAAGAAAAACAAAAACAAAACAAAACAATAAGCCAACACCCGAGACAGAGCATCCAGATAGGAAAGGCAGTCATAACATATATTCAAGACCTTGTTCTATTTTGCTTTTATGTTGCCATAATAAACCATTCACAATAAAAGAAATTTGGGGAAGAATCCACAGCAGGAACCCAAGCAGACGTAGCAGCAGAAACTACAGCAGAGAACTTTGAAGCATGATGCTTACTGGCTTGTTCTCTAGCTCCTGCTTGGTCTAGACTTTTTATACAGCACAGGTTTACCTACACAAGGATGTCAGTCCTCACAGTGGACTGAGATCCTCTAAATAAATTAGTAATCAAGAAAATACAGATAGTCCCGCAGTTTAATCTGATGAAGACAATCCTCAGGTTGAAATCCTTCTGATATTGGACTGTGTTAAATTGAGAGCTATAGCTAATTTGGAGAGCTCTTCCCATGTAATCTCATACTGAACTTACACATTTCAGAATATTACATAAAATGATATTTCTTTCTGCTACCTTAGATTTAGACATCTCCATGGTAATTCTTACTCTGTTTTCTACTCTCTTCCAGTCTCATCTCAAACACTATTTTGTCATAGATAATTTCCATGGTCTATATAGTCAGACCATTCAGACTAGTACCGTTCACTTAAGGAATACTTTGGATTTTCCTTTACAGTTTCTAATGTTCTCAGTTATTTCTTTATTGCTCATCTATGTTAAATTAATAGAAGCCAGAATCGTTGTTCTTGTTGAATGCCATAATTCCAGGCACTTATGCAAATGAATTGCTTTTTGCACCGACGAATAAACAGAAGATTGGATGCCATTTGTTATAATATGAGTTATGAGCTTATGATAGTGAGCATCCTACACCATATTCATTTTTCAGTCTTTATGTTTCCATATAAAATATGGAAGTAATAAGATATGCCTGTTGTGTGGAAATGTGTGTATATGTTGGGAGAGAGAGACAGAGAAAGAGACAGAGACAGAAGAGAGAGACCACCTTGATATATTTTAAGGTTTCCAAGTATGTTCTATCACTTCAAATAGGAAACAGAGCCAACAATTAATTTAACATTATTTATGAACAAGAATTTATTAAATGAAGCCACCAATTTTTTTATTTATGTTTTCTTTAATTAATTTATTTATTTATTAAAGATTTCTGTCTCTTCCCCACCTCCGCCTCCCCTTTCCCTCCCCCTCCCCCATCAAGTCCCCCTCCCTT
>NW_026068049.1:3967293-3974317 GCF_014885135.2 Alexandromys fortis | reverse complement strand
ATTTTTTAAAACAATATTTTCTCATTTTAAGTAAAAGTCCCATTTCCATCTCCCACCCCTCCTCCCACTCCCCTACCTTCTACCCCTCCCATCCCCCATCTACTCCTCTGAGAAAGTAAGGCTTCCCATGGGAAGTCAACAAAGTATAGCACATCACTTTGAGTCTCTCCATATCCATTCAACATAGTATTCTAAGTTCTAACTAGAGCAATAAGACAACAAAAAAGATAAAGGTGATACAAATTGGAAAGGAAGAAGAAAACTTTCACTATTTGTAGATTATATGATAGTATATATAAGTGACCCCCCAAATTCTACCAGGGAACTCCTTCAGCTGATAAACACATTCATTAATGTGGCAGGATGCAAGATCAACCCAAAAATATCAGTAGCCCTCTTATATACATATGTATTCTTAAATATTTGACTTAGGTCTTACTCTCTGTTGAGAAAGAGAAGTCTTGCCAAACCTATTAATACTCAGTAATATGGATAATTTAAAACATATTGATAAATTGTTATGGGCTGTTTTAGCATATCGAAAGTGTATTCTTAGATGGAGGCATGTGGGGAACTGATGGAGTGGGTAGCAAAAGAGAAACACTCAGTACATAGAAAAGCCATTAAATTTGACTATTAAGTCAAATATTAGTCTATTAGGTACAGAATTACCAGGATTGAAGTTTGATACTTTTGTGGTTTAAATGTTAACACATGTCAAATATTTGGGGAATTTGAACACTTGTTCTCCATCTAGTAGTCTTATATTGGGAGTTTATTAGACCTTTAAGAAGTTGGATCTCCCAAAAGGAAGTAAGTTATTGACGGCAAGTCTTATGATGCAGTAGTTCCTCTCACTTCCTGTTCATTCTCTGCTTCCTGACAGCAGACACCCTGCTCCCAACTCTGTTTGTCCTCCTATTGCCATGCCTTCCCCAAACTTGAAAGGCTGCTTTCTCTCAGACTGTAAGGCAAATTGAACTTTTTTTTTTCTTTATGGTGTTTCTCCTCAAGTATGAAGTCACAACAAAATGACAGCCAAACTTAGTAGTGAAACTTTAACTGCATGACTTAAGTATTGTGATACCCATCTCCAAAACCACATCTCTGTGATTCCAATGAGATGATCAAAAAGACTGGATCTATAGTATGTTATGACAGAGTTTGTTTTAGCTCATTGAGTCTGGTTTCTTAATTTTTCTTCAATTCTGAGAAATTTTTACCCAAAGTATATATGTCTACAAAGTACAAAGCAGGCTCAATTCAAATATGTACTGATGATAAATGATAAAGAAATATACCTTAGAATAATTCCTTGATATACATGAAATTTTATTATTTATTAAAGGTAAAAACAAATTTGTAAATGGATTTTTTTAAAACACAGTAAAGTCCAAAAATATACTGATTTAATATATTCTGATTTATGATGCTAGGAAAATAATTTTTTGTTGGAAATATTGAACTATTTTGTTCCTATTAGAGCAGAAACATTTGTAGGTACATTAGAAACACTGTAGTTTACTACTGAAACTAATCTTGAGTTTGACCAAGGTATTTTGGACAGTATTCACTGGCATTATTTGACATCACAGTGTAGGCTGTACAGAATATGAAAACTCTCAGAAGTACATTTAGAGTGAAGTCCTGTGCTACAACACAAGTGAGTGCTACTAGAATCACTTCTTACCTGGGACACATTTGATTGTTTGGGGGGTTTCAGGAATGATTGATTTTCAAGGACTCCCCCCCACCATTACAAGATATTTTCTCTAAAAAAAAAAAAAAAAAAAACAGAAAAAAATTGTTAAGTTGGATCAAGCATGTTTTCAATAGTTGAGCTACCATTCTCAATTACTTCTTTCTTTTTACAAATGAATCTGTACATTATACAATAGCTCCACATCTCCCTTCTCCTGCGTATTGATAAGCATCCTCATATAGTCTGCCCTTATGACATTGGGTAGTCTAGTTATTACATAGAGGTAGAGTCATACTCTCTGTACCTCCATCAGACGTAATTCCTCATGCTTATCCCAACTGCAGCCTCCAACACCCTCCCTGTGAATTTCAGAGGCTATTCCCTCCAGACCTCTCAGAGATCAAAACTTAGACCTATAATTCAATTCACATGTGTGTGTTTTTGTGTGTGTGTGTGAGAGAGAGAGAGAGTGTGTGTGTGTACATATGCCAATCCCAGATATCTAGATGCTAGTGTAAAACTGCAGTAAGTAATTGCCAGGAAAATATGTCTTCATTAGAAGTCCAGCTATCCTACTTCAGTAGGCCCTGATTACTTCAACACAGCTGAAGCACATGACAAAGACCTTAAAACAATCTATATGAGCATAATAGAGGAACACTAGGTACAAATTAATAAATTATTTGAAGAAATCCAAGAAAACACAAAGAATTGGAGGAAATGAATAAACTCCTTTAAAAAGCCAAGAAAAAGGGCAAAAAGTTGAAGGAAATTAATAAAACTGCTTAATACATGAAAATGGGAATAGAAGCAATAAAGAAGATGCAAACTGAGTTAATTCTGGAAATGAAAATTTTAAGATGGCAAACAGGAACTGCAGAGGCAAGCTTGACCAACAGAAAAAGAGATGGAAGAGAGAATCTCAGACATTTAAAGATATGATAGATGAAGAGGAACCATGAGCCAGAAAAATGACAAATACAAAAAAAATGCACACACAATACATGCAGAAAATCTGGGACACTATGGAAAGACTATGCCTCAGAATAATAGGAATAGAGGAAGGAGAAGAAACCTAGGTAAAAAGGCCCAGAAAATATTTTCAACAAAACCAAAGAATAAAATTGTCCTAACCTTAAGAAGAAGATTTCTATAAAGATACAAGAAGCATACAGACCATCAACTAGGCTGGAACAGAAAAGAAAGTCCCCTCACCACATATTAGTGAAAAAACAAAATATGGAGAACAAAGAAATAATATTAAAAGTTGCAAGAAAAAAGAGCAAGTAACATATAAAGGCCTACTTGCTAGAATTACACCTGACTTCTCAATGGAGGCTGTGAATGCCAGAAGAGCATGAGAAAATGTGCTGTAGATTCTAAAAGCACACAGATGCCAGCAGAGACAACTATACCCAGCAAAACTTTCAGTCACCGTAGATGGAGAAAATAAAATATTCAAAGATAAAGCAAAGTTTTTATATGTACATGGGCATATTTGTGTATGCTATATAAAATATATTAAATAATTATTTTATCGTGTTAGGAGAAAAACTCAACATGCTATGAAACAGCACCAGATTTTCTTTTGAATTGAATGTTAAGTTTTTCTATAAACAAACTATGTTTAAAGTAAAAATTTAAAGAAAAATTCAGTATGGTAAATCTATGAGTGAAATAGCATGGCAGCTATTTTCTGGAAATTGAATTATGAGGAATATAAACAAAAAAATCCTTTATAGAATAGAGAACAGGACAAACATTAGGAGAGTATTGGTATTGTGTTGACTTATGGGAGTAGTATAGAATAAGTATATAACAGTGGGGGATTAAAATTCAGAAACCTATTTGTATTACATGGTTATATACAGCATAAAATGCATGAAAAAAATGCAGAGAACAGGGATTAAACAGGTAAGTATAAAATAGTTGGGAGGGTGTTCAAATTTGAAAGTTCTTTTTGTGGCTTTCTGCCTAAGACACAATATGTAATGAAATCACCAGAACTCGCAGTTGAGGAGGGATGGGAACCAGGACAAGTATTGACCCAGTCACTGGGATGGATACCTGACAAATAACTAAAAGGTCAAGGTCAGAGCAGGGGGAGAGGAAACTGAACAAGAACAACAGGCAGAGGGGACAGAAGCATAGCTATTAGCAAAAGAATAAAAACAGGAAGACCTACCAGCAATAAGTCAAACACTGCACAAATAAAGACAATTGAAATGATCCTAAGAAGCCCTCAGGTCCTTCTTAATTCAGATAAGAAAAATTTCCATTAAATCTGGTCATAATTAACATTCTCAGAACATGGTGAGAAGAAGTGGCATGTTTCCACTTGGTGTAGAGATTCTAATAAATATAATAGATTTTATTGCAGAGTTTGCCAGATGAGAAATTAATAGCCAAAAGACAGAAGGGTGAATGTAAAATTACTCTTTGCTTGTTTTTCTAGATTTTTAAAATATTTGATAAAAGATTTTTATTTGGTGATGAGAAGCATCTAAAAGGGAATGAAGCCACTAGTGACTTATTTATGATCTTGTGATCAGGTTCATATCTGTCCCATCTAAGCAGTCCTACTTAATTCAGTGAATCACAAGGAAAAATTAGACCCAGATTCATAAAGTATAGTGTGGATTATGGTGGGGCAGTGGTGTAGAAGGTCCTTCTGTATTTGTGTTGATTTCATTGGTTGAATAAAGAAGCAGCCTTGGTCTTTTGATAGGGTAGCCCTTAGGTTGGCTGAGTAGTCAGAATAGAATGCTGAAAGAAGGCAGGCGGAAAGAGCAGCCATGAAGTCTCCAGAGTCAGACATGCTGAATCTTTTCCTGTAAGTGACAACCTCATGGTTCTACACAGATTATTAGAAATGGGTTGAATCAAGATGTTAAGAATTAGTCAAGAACCAGCTAGAGCTAATGGGCCAGGCATTGTTTAAATGAATACAGTTTCTGTGCAATTATTTCGGGGCTAAGCTAGCCAGGTGGTGGGACACAGCCTGCTCCTCCCTACTACACAGATTCAAAAAGTATAGTGTGGATTTGGTGGGGCAGGGGTGGGGATTCGGGGCTGGTAGGGATGAAGGATAAGAGAGTAGAGGATGAGTGTGTCCAGGATGTATTAAGCTTGTTATGAAATAGTCAAAGGATAAATTTACAAAAAGTAAAATGATGACAAAGGACAAAGAGTAGATTATTCTTGCAATAATTTCTGGAGAAGACAAAGGGAAATAGGTAGGCAGGATTTATATTTTGGAAAAGTTCTGGGATTTAGAGAGGAGTATGTGAACATTAATATATCTGGTGTTACGGCCATATGCAAATATGCAAACAATTATTTATTAATTTTAGTGAAATAAAAGGCAAGTCTATGTGAATAAAGGATGGCTAAATTAGAAAAAAAAAATCTTTACTTAAAATGTTATAGTCCTGGTAATAAAATAAAACACTTGAAATCCAGAATTCAGTGGTTGTGCAATTGTAGGAATTGCGTAGCAACACAATGACTATGGCTGTTGATGATTAACACAAGACAGAAAATGACATTCATTTGCAAAACTGAGATTTTGATTGTGCCATCCATAATCTGTCATACCCCAGATTTCAGCAACAGTAAACTGCAGATGTTAGTATTTAAAATCAGACTCATCATCTGTCCCTGTTCTTACCATAGTGTCTCACTTGTACTTGATTTGTCCAACCAGCCTTAGCATATCTTCTTCACTTCGTTTTTTTTTTTTTTAGTGCAATTTCATTTGCAGAAGAAATAGCAAAAAATAAAACAGCTTTTTCCTTCTCTATTCCTAGTACCCATTAGGAAGGTGTTCTCTCTTAGCTAAATGAATGTCTGTATTTAAAAGTATATAGAGATAACCTAAATGTGCTTGCTTCACCTTAGATGAAGGAAGAAGACTGACAAAGCTCTAATGTGGTGGATATGTCTCAGGATTGAAAAGATGGGAGAACAATGTACCAAGAACTTTTTATGATGGTATAAGAACCATGAGGAAACTAGAGGTAAAGAAATAAGAGTGAAAAATAAGATAGAAGGTAAAAGACAGATTAAGACTAACCTCTCCAAATTCACTTTTCATTTAGCTTACCTTGTTTGGCAGTTCTGCAGTTTTAAAAAGCTTTCAAAAATGGATTTAAAAACATAGAGATTATCTTCATATTGATAATCATTTTTTCTTATGGCGTTTAAAACATTTTTCACCAACAACTTTCATTTTTATTGTATCATCTTTCCATGCCTTTATCTAGGAGAGTCTCGTCAGCGATATTTCACTTGCCAGCCTGTATTTTTGAGATTTTTTTTTTTTTTAGTTTCCATTTTCAAGACACACTCTTACTCGCTGTTGCTTTAGGTTTGACAAAATAATACATTCTAAAAAAAATAAAGTCACTAAAATTGTGGGGTTGTCATAGAAAAATAATGGTGGCAGGTTAGCTTCAAATCCCTTGATTCTAAGCAAGAATGTCCCAAACTACAGTATGGCAAAGAAAGTGGACATGATTGTCTGCCAGCAGTTGGGTGCATTTTCTTCTTTGAACTAAGAAATGCCCTGGGTTTTCTCTTAGGTTATTTTGTGTCGTCTTTGGAAAAATTCAGCCCCAGGCACATTTCTGTGGATGTGGATAGCAAACAATAAAAATATTTGACCCTGTCTCTTGTAAGTCCTACATTTAAAAGCTGCAAGATAACCACTGCTGTTATTTCCAGACCTGCTTTCAAAGAGAGAGAGAGACATGTACACTCATGCATCTGATTATCCAAAATTTGTGGTTTTATTTCTTCTATATAAATATAGACTATGTAAAACGTCTATTTTATTTTTGAAAGTTTTCCACATATTACAAGTCTATTCAATTTTTTTCACATCCTCACTGTTACTGCACCATGGATAGAAGAGAAAAATGGCATTTTATGTTATGTGTAAGACATGGTGCTTTAATCTATGTGAGATCCAGTCTTTGTTTGCTTTTAAGATTTCTTAGGACAATTTCAGGAGAGCTTTTAGTCATTACTTGCTGTGGGACAATGGTCTGTACCCTGCCACTTGTATTTTAAATAAATGCTGATTGGCCAATAGCCAGGCAGGAAGTAGAGGCAAGGAAACAGAATTCTGGAAAGAGAAAAAGATTCAATCTGCAGTCCTCACCCAGACACTGAGAAAGCCAGACACAGAGGAGGCAAGATGTGATTTCCTCTCCAAAAAAGGTACTGAGCAACATGGCTAACTCAGATAAGAATTATGGGCTAATGTAAGTTAAAAACTATGGGCTAATGTAAGTTAAAAAGGGCTGGATCCAGCTGTCA
>NW_026068049.1:3960105-3961678 GCF_014885135.2 Alexandromys fortis | reverse complement strand
TTTTTTTTTTAAATTTTTTTTTTTTTTTTTTTTTTTTTTTTTTTTAAGAGTGGGGAGTGCTGTGGGGCAATGGTCTGTACCCTGTCAGTTGTATTTAAATAAATGTTGATTGGCCAATAACCAGGCAGGAAGTATATGTGAGGCGACCAGACAGGAAGTATATGCAGGGCAACCAGACAGGAAGTAGAGGCAAGAGAAAAAGATTCAGTCTGCAGTTGTCATCCAGACACAAAGCAAGATTTGACTGCCTCTCCAAAAAGGTACCAAGCTACGTGGCTAACTCAGACAAAAATTATGTTCTAATGTATGTTATAAGAGTTAATAAGAAGCCTGAGCTACTAGGCCAACCAGTTTTGATTAATGTAGACCTCCGTGTGTTTATTTGGGGCTAAACGGCTGGAGGATCCGGAAGGACAGAGACCCCTGTCAACCGTGGTGGCGCACGCCTTTAATCCCAGCACTTTGGAGGCAGAGGCAGGCGGATCTCTGTGAGTTCGAGACCAGCCTGTTCTAAACCACAGAGAAACCCTGTCTCGAAAAAGAAAAAAAAAAAATACTAATTCAGATTCCACTTCTAAAGCAGCCATAGTGCTTCAGGTATTATCAGCCAGTATTTTATCTCTTGAGCAGTTTCTCAGCTCTGCTGCTACAGTTACGTACTTTGTAAAAACTCCCTTGAGGAGTTTTTGGCTTCTCAATACAGTGGTATTTATGTTTAAATCAGGACTCAGGAGAAGAATCTAGAAGAAGCCTTTTAAAATCTCTGACAATTTCGTCCCTGTAGTTTTGTTGACTGAGACATTCTGCCTCGCAAATTTTCTCTAACCTGACCTTGTTGACTTTCAGTTTCTATCTATATTCTTGATTTAGCAAGATTGGCACAATATTTTTCTTTAATATTAAAATCTTTACTTATATGTGTAGATCTGTGTCTAGGTATGTAAACATACATGCAGGCCTAGGGAGACCAAAAGGTATTAGATTCATTGAAGTTGGAGTTGTAGGATATTGTGAGTAGCTGTATTTGGATGCTGAGAACCAAACTGCAGTCAACAAATTAGCAAATGCTTTTAATTGCTGAGCCATCTCTCCAGTCCCAACAAGGCCTGAATCTTGGTTTGGTTTTACTTGCCTTTATTTTGGTCTGGAAGCTGTCTCTAAGTGGTATGATGCAGCAAATGCAATTTCACTATATATCTGATTCCTCAGATATTGGTCTGATATTCATTTTCTATTATTTTTATGTGTGATAGTGTTCTACTAGACATTCTGCTGTAAGCAGATATTGTTCCTTAGGACAGGTAAAGAATTAGTTGTAGGAAAAATACAACTCCCTGGACTCTCTAGAGGCAGAATTACACCCTGTAGAGTGGCATAGCAGGTTCTGTTATCAGGCATTCCTTTCCGTGGGGGCAGGGAAGTCCAGATCAAGGACCCCTCTCCAATTGCCTCTGGAACTCCTCTGTGGGACTTCCGCAGCCTCAACATCATCAGGTCAAGCTTTTTTCTTTCTGTGAAAAAAGCATAAACATATCTGGACCCCAAATATATATAGGTCGGGTTTTTTTCATAA
>NW_026068049.1:3952532-3957959 GCF_014885135.2 Alexandromys fortis | reverse complement strand
GGGCCAAATGCCATCTTGTAATGGCAGCCACTCAAATCGGCTCCCAGCAAGACTCTATGGGAAAGGCAGAAGACTGAGGGATGGAGAGGGAAAAAAGAAGATTTTCATTGAGGCAGGCTGGCATCTGTCATTGGATGGAAGAAAAGCCCTTAGCTGGAAGTTGTCTGGGAGGCTCTGGGTTAGGCATTTTTTTTTAAGACTTCTACATTTTCCCATCTTCTTTATCATGTCACCATGATGCTTGTCTATGAACTGGCCTTTTCTTTTGTGCTGTCCTTCCCAAGAGAGAGGAGAACAGGGTATGTCCTCAAACTGACCTTTCGCTACCTTGGCCTTCCCCATGAAAAGGGAAACAGGACACTGCTTACTTTCCCTATTTGTGTATATACATTTTATAACTTTCCCTCAATACAATACATGTGTACTCAGACTTTGCAACATTTTCAGGACATAAAAATATAAATGGTTAATGAAACATTTACACAGTTATCAGTATTTCTGTTTGTATGTAATCTATGTGTATGCATATGTGTACCAAGTAAGGATTGAAAATAAGGTGTGTGTGTTTGAATGTGGATATGGTATTTTGAATATAATTGGTCCCATAAGCTCATAAGGAATGGTATTATTAGGTGCAGCCTTGTGGGTTGAAGTGTGTCACTGTGGATGACATACTTTATGGTATGCTATGCTTAAGCTATGTAGACCCAGTGTCTCAGTCCACTTCCTGTTGCCTGTTGGACAAGATATAGAACTCTTGGCTCCTTCTCCAAAACCATGTCTGTCTATGTGCCACCATGTCACACCATGATGATAAAGGACTAAACCTTTGAAGCTGTAATCCACCCAATTAAATATTTTTCCTTTATAAAAGTTGCTGTTGTTATGGTGTCTATTCACAGCAGTAGAAACTCTAAGACAGTGGATATGACAGAAGCCCTGAAAAGACCAACTTGATGCAAGAATGCATTGTTAATAACAAAAGAGAAGACATTTCAAAAGAAAATTTAGACTTCAAATATGAGGGTTTCCTACATCATGTAATTATGGAGAAATTATGTAACCCTCTGAAACTGTAAGGCATAATCTTCAGATTTGCAGTCTCTTTTTCTACGTCAACCATGACCACATCATTGCCCTAAGCATTGCTTAATGGACACCCTCCTGTCTGTAGTTATACATTACTTTGAAATGTATCCCTTTGTAGCCACGCTCAGGCACACACACTGATGCCAAGATGAGGTTTACTTCAGGCATTGTTCTACAGCTACAATAATTCCTTCACATTTAAGGCAAATTTGTCTTCATGCAGAGATTCTTGCTATTTATATATCCTTACTTAGCTGGACTGATGCCTGAGTATTTGAAAACTATAGAACCAACTGCTAAATACCTTGCTTTTTCTGTATCCACTCTTAACTGTGTTTTCTTATCATACTCCAGAATTAAAATACACCTGTGCAAAAATGGTTACAACAATTTAGAAGTTTATATCAAAACAGTACCTTTAACACATAGATTGGAAGTATCCAAAACCAAAATATGATTGCTTTCATTTCCTGTGTAAAGGAAACTATAACATTAGAATACTATATGCAAGTGAAAAAAGTTCCAAATTATTGTTTATACTAATATTTGCCAACTTTAGTTCTTGTTACCTAGGAAGAGTAGGTTTTAGTTGTAGCTTTACCATATGCAAAGGAGTCAGAGTTTAGTCATTTCCCTCTCCAGCCATCCCTGCTCTTTATTGTTGAAATATGGATTGCAGCATTGCAGGACCCTCTAGTGTCAGTCATCATACTGACTCTCTTGACATTTACACGTTCAAGATTTCCATATCTCTTTTCCTACTCTTATATTCCCAGTGTGCATTGATTTAAAATGACTCAGTTAGAAAGAGTAATTTATGCATCAGCACAATCATTTGTTACTTAAAGCTTATCACTTTCTTGAAAAACATTAAGACTTGAAGTCTCCCCAATACACAGACATGTATACATTAAAAGTTAATTATATATGTTATAGCATATGTTTGCTTATTTTGATGTAGTCATTCTATGAAAAAGAGCTATTTTAAAGAAGTAAACATCATAGTTTACATGGTGTTTATTCACTCATAAGTGGATATTAGATGTAAAGTAAAGGATAACCAGGTTACAATCCAAAATTCCAGAGAAGCTAGGTAAAAAGGTGACCCTAAGAGGGACACACATGGAGACCCTCAGGAGGGAAAAAGGGTGGTAGAAGCGAGGGGCTGAGGGACTGGAACAGGAGAGATCTAGAAGACCCAGTTCAGGAAGGAGTGGAGGGGAAGAGGAATGAAAGAGATATTTTGATAGAGGAAGCCATTATGAAGTTAGGGAGAAACCCTGCTCAGCCCTGATGGGGTGGGGAGTGGGGCTTGGTCCTGCCTTAGGTTGGTACCCCAGACCTTATTGACTCCACAAGAAAGGCTTTACCCATGCTGAGGAATGGATGGGGGAAGGGAAACAGGAAAGGGGTATGAGAAGGCGAGGGAGGGGAACTAGGGTTAGTAGGTAAAATGAAAAGTAATTTTTTTAGTTAAAAATATGAAAAACAATAGTTTATATAATACATAAATTTATGACCTGTTTGCCATTTAAAACTAATTGTTTGGAAGGAGCTAGGATATTTTTATTTTTTTAAGAAAGTATCAAAGCAACCAGATACAGTGACTCACAGCTGCAATCCCAATACTTGGAAGGTAAAGGGAGAAGTCATAGTAAACCTCAGCTATACAGTGAATTTGAGACCACCTTGATTCATATGAGACCCTGCCTAAGAAAAAGTGAAGAAAATGCTAAAAACAGACAACTATTATCAAACAGTGGCAACATGACTCAAAATTGTAATTCATGTACATAATAGTGATATGGAGATCACTATTATTTGTAGTAGTCTTTGTTCCTATTCATTTTTTTCTTTTAACAATAATAACTATAAATTTAACTCAATTTAAAATACAATCTTTAGTTTAAAATATCATAATCTTTCAAAGCATAGTTTATAGCTATAATCTCAAGACTCAGGAGTCTGAGGCAGAAGAATTTCTGAAAGCTTAAGGCTATGTTGGACTAGAGTGGGATATGATATTAAATAAATAGAAAAAGAAACTAAGATCTTATATCTAAAGGAGTTTTATATAGCCATGGTGTTGTATCACAGTCTCATTATGTACCAACTTCTAGTTATTGCTACTGTCAGCAGTTGAATTGTGGGAATCTCCTAATACCATAGACCAGGCACAACCTTACTTGGTTTTCTCCTGGCGTTTTGTTAAATAGTGGGTTCCTCCTCAGCTCTTACCCATAGTCTCCAGAAGCAGACCAGAAGTACAGGAAGTGAGCAGGGGAACTCTCTCGTTGGGGATAATCCTCATCTGGATACTGTTAGCCAGGATGGCTGATCTCTGCCCCGGCACACCTGGAGGCATCTTGTAGGTCATTTATCCTACAAGATGAATACAGCAGCCCGCTCATATGAAACTGCCCTCTTCTCAGCTCACTCATTCTTCCTTCTCGCTTATTCCTACTCAAAGAATTTCATCTCCCCATGTTGCTGGCAGCTAAGTTTATGCGTCACAAAGCTGTGTTTTTAAGAGGAATCAAATTGGAAAGGACAAGCTTAGAAGCGATATGCTGCAGTTCATTCAACCTATGTTCGGGAAGACAAACAGCCAGAAAATCCAAGTGCCTGGCTGAAGACACAAAATGAAATAGAGACTCAGGCTGGAGCTTTAATTCTTTGAGTCATTACCACATGTGTTTCTGTAAATAAGGCCCAAGCCCAGAGAAAAGGATTAGTCATTGTCTCATTCATATGCACAGATTTGTGCACATCACGCACGTGCGCGCGTGCGCGCGCGCACACACACACACACACACACACACACACACACACACACACAAGCACTCCTTTATCTCTTCCAAAAGACAGATTCAAAATAGAGGACTATACTTTTAACAGGCTTAGAGATACACAGTGATTCTTGCCTCTGTTTATAGAAAATGTTAAATATGTAAATGTTTTAGTGTCTGTATTAGAAAGGACAATTATGTCTACTGTGAACTCCTGTTGTCTTTTCTGAGAGGCCTGAAAAAGGAAAGTGAGAAAAATTTCTATGAATTTTAAAGTAAATTGAGTACCTGGGTTTGAGAAACTTAAGAGGAAAAAATTATTCAGACATAAAACTATTCCAGCAGTTAAAGAAATTAGTGATTTCCTTCAATAATAAAAATCTTTTTTTGATAGCTAGCTACAGCAAAATATTACTGAGACATAAAGTAAGGCATATATATTTGAGATAAATCAAGTCTGTGTGCAGGGAACAACAAAAACAAATTGACTGAAACATCGGAAGTAGCAGGGGAACTACATTCTCTCAGACATGACAATGTTCTTTTTTCTCTTTATTCTTTCAAACAGTCTTTTCTCATTTGCATACCAATCTCAGTTCCCTCTCCCTCTCCTCCTCCTGCTCCCTCCACCTTCCACCCATATCACCCCTCCCATTCACTCCCCAGAAAGGGTAAGGTTTCCCATGGGTAATCAACAAAGTCTGGCATATCATTTTGCGGCAGAACCTGAGCATAGTATCCTTCCAATAAGAGTGGGCTCAAGGACTATGGATAAATCATGGTCTCCCTGCCAGTGGCCCCACAGACTGCCCCAGCCACACAACTGTCAATTACATTAAGAGGGCCTAATTCCAGCCTGTACAGGTTCCCTTACTGTCAGTCCAGAGTCAGTGAGCTCCCACTAGCTCAGGCCAACTGTTTCTGTGGGTATCCTCATCATAATCTTGACCCCGTATATTATTGCTCTTCCCTCTCTCCAACTGGACTCTAGTGCTAGCTGTGAATCTCTGCATCTGCTTCCATCAGTTACAGGTTGAAGTTTCTATGATTTCAATTAAGGTAGTCATTGGTCTAATTACAGGGGAAGGCCAGTTCATGTACCCTTTTCATTATTGCTTAGGGTCACAGCTGGGGTCATCCTTGAGGATTCCTGGTGATTCCCCTAGTGCCAGGTTACATGTATCCCTGTAATGGCTTCCTCAATCAAAATATCTCTTTCCTTGCTCTCCCTCTCTGTTCTTCCCCCATCTCAGCCATCCCATTCTCTCATGTTCTCTTCCCCTTTCCCTTCTCCCTCCCCCCCCATCTTCTGCTTTCAGATCACCCTGCCCACAGACTCCCAGTTTTCTCAGGAGATCTTGTATATTTCCTCTTCCAATGAGGAACCATGTATGTCTCTCTTAGGCTTTTCCTTGTTACCTAGCTTCTCTGTGGTTGTGACCTGTAGACTAATTCCCCTTTTCTTTACATCTAATATTCATTTATGAGTGAGTACATTCTGTGTTTGTCTTTCTGGGTCTGGGTTACTTCACTCAGAATGTTTTTTTTT
>NW_026068049.1:3931113-3950633 GCF_014885135.2 Alexandromys fortis | reverse complement strand
AGAAGAAGAAGAAGAAGAAGAAGAAGAAGAAGAAGAAGAAGAAGAAGAAGAAGAAGAAGAAGAAGAAGAAGAAGAAGAAGAAGAAGAAGAAGAAGAAGAAGAAGAAAAGTGCTGTGGGGGTACAGCACAGTAAAGTAAAGACAGGGAAGGAAGAGTTGCTGCTGCTTGTGTGTTCTTCACACTCTGGGGATTTGCTGTTTAGAGAAGAGAACAGCAAACAGAGGCCCAAAGGGTTTAAGAGTTTGAGGAAATAGCTAAAAATTCTGATAATTAAAGTCAAACATCACATTGATTAGGGAAGTTTGTAGAATTTAGAGAAAGCCTAAGACCCAGTTCAGGTTGTTGATCCTGGATTTACAGTGAGCTCACTTTCCAGGTTCATGGATTTTTTAAAGGATAATTTAAATTCTGTCACTTTAGTTTGAATATTTGAGAATATCCAAGAAAAGTTGACAATAACTTGCATATAGGACTATATAATATTTTTATCATGTTTTTGGATGTAACTGTCAAACACATACACAAACTGCTTTTATCATTTTTATATTATTTTATGTGTATGTGTGCTTTGCTTGCATGTGTGTTTGTGCACTACTTATATGATTGGTGTCCATGGAGTTTAGAAAATGAAGTCAAATCCCTGGGAATTGGAGTTACAAATGCCATCTGGGTGCTACAGTTCAACTCAGGTCCTCTGGAAGAGCAGCCAATACTCTTAACTGCTGAGATGTTCCTTCAGTCCCCATACATCTGGTTTAATTTCATTTCAGATAAATTATGAATGTATGAGACTATTTTATTATAGACGTTTTGCTGTCTAATTATCTGTTTCTGTGAGCATATAATATTATAAAGTTTTGATATATTTTATTATTTTTTTGAAACTTCAAGCACGCATAAAATGCATCTTGATCATATTACACCCTTGTCATATTTCTGATTCCTCCAGGATCCACCTAACTGTGTGTTCCAAATCCTCCTAACTTCATGTTCTAATGATATCTTTTTTTTTACATTTTTTTCTTTAATAGGAGGCATGATCAAAAAGTCTTCCCAACAGGACTGTCTAACCATAAACTGAACAATAATGACACCAATAGACATGTCAAAGTAGATAGGAGGAAGACCAAGAGGCCTTGACCTCACATAAAAACTACAGACAACTAAGGAATACAGAGTGAAGGAAAAAAAAAAACTTCCTAAGGGAAACACCAATTGGTTATCCAATATTTTAAAATATATAAATAAATAATATTACATAAACTGAAAAAATATATCTATATATGTATGTGTATACATGAAACATACATGCATGCAATTGTATATAATTAATAAAAGATGTCATGAATTTGAAAAGGAGCAAGGAGAAATATTTGGGAGGGTTTACAGGGAGGAAAGGGAAGAGAGGGAAATGATATAACTATATAATAATCTTCCAAATAGAAAAGAAAACATTTTGTGCACACGCCCACAGCTTCTGGGAGTTATGAGTGCAGTGGTTCTGTCATATCTAAAAGACACCATTTGCCCCAGCCCTCTCAAACTCTGGCTCTTACAATCTTTCTGCCCCCTCTTCCTCAATGGATCTTGAGCCTTAGTGGACAGGGTTAAAGATAGTTGTTCCATGTGTGACTGAGTTCTTTGTAGACACTTATTCTCAGACCAGTTGTTAGTGTCTGAGTTAAATGCCTTCCACTGCACAAAGGAACTTTTCTGATGAGGTCCAAAAGCTATCAGGAGTATTGACTTTGTTTTTAAAGGTCAAAAGCTGTTATTACTTTATGAACTATTTCACATCTTCATAAATGTGTTTTGGGAATCATTATGTCAGCAGTTAGTATTTTTTATGTCTTTATAATGAGTGTAAAATATTCTATGAAATAAATGTGCCTTTATTTATTAATCATTCAATCTAATTATCTTTGCAAGCCAATTGTGATTTTATTTTATTTCACTGCTATAAGACTGGCTATAACAATGATCTTTGTACATATATCCCAAGGATAAGAACAGTTTCTCTTGTAACTTTAGAAAACCACTGAGCAAATATTTAACAGTTATATTTTCTAATATTTAACAGTTTAATCTATAAGGAATTCACTGTACAAATGATGCAGTATAATTATCTGATAATTTTTGAGAAAAGGTATTTCAGACTAATTTGCTAAAAATGTCCCTCATTAAAATTAAACAGGAGCTTTGTAGCACATTAGATTAAACTGAGAATTTTGTCATTTGATGACAGCTGGATGTTTTCTGTCAAGAAAACACCAGTATAAGTTGAAAAATCATTTTGCTGCAGTAAGGAACTGTCTTCTCTTCTTGTTGCTCTTCACATACAGTTTTTCAGGGAGAGGGGCATCCTCCTTCCTTCATATGAATCTATACTTATTAAGAGCAGGAACTGTCCTGAATATTAATTAAAATGCTTTCTGCACTTGCGTATAAATAGGTAAGGTTTTGGACGTTCCCAAAGCAATGGACCTTACCCTCTCTGAGGAGTGGATGGCTGGTGGAATGGGGGCATATGTGGAGGAAATGGGAGAAGGGGAAGGAGTGGGAACTGGGATTGATATGAAAAATAAAAAGGATAGCTTATTTTCTTTTTTAAAAACAATAAAATAAAGCATCAGTATATATATGTGGATATATTATACTCATATGTATTTATACACACACACACACACACACACACACACACATATATATATATATATATAAAATTAACTTGTGGAAGTGGAAAGAGGACCCATTAAGTTGTAAAGACATCCATACAAAAATAAACTTGACATTGTTTATTGACATATTGCTAAGGCATAACCTTTCTTAATGTCTTGGTTATTTCAGGTCAGGTGTACAACAGTTTTGTACTTCAAATATTTTCATGCTTTGATTTTTACTTTTAGGAGACTCATGATAACATTTGATTGTCTACTGTGTTTACAGTATATTGTTTGTACAGCTGCCTTTCAAACCCTCCGGTCAAAGTTTTATCTGTCTACTTGAGTTTTCCGCAGTGTATCATGTCCCAAAGAGAGAAGTTGAGTGTTAAATATTTCCAAAATCTAGGAGGCTTACAGTTATTCAGAGAACTGTCCTTCCTTCCTCTTTGTCCTTGCGAGAAGCTGTATGACTAGAGACATTATGGCAACTGCTCTTTCAGCATGAATGTGGGCATGAAGTCACTGTGTGGAGTTTTACCCACTGAACTCAATAAATTAGTTTTTGACATTACACAGGTGATGAAAGAGGTTAAAGAAAAATTTTAAAAGTGGTGAAGTAGTTTTGGTACTGGCAAAGCAGGAAGTTTATGTAATCTCTACAATTGGAAGGCACTGATTGATCTGAGGTCTGAAGCTGAGCAATGAGTCACAATGTGGAAGTTTCCCAACAAGAAAGGAGGAGGCAACCTCCTGCTATTGCCAAGGATGATCTCTTCCTCCTCCGTCATCACTGGATGCTTGCCATGCACCCCAGATTCCACAATACCCTGGGGAGTAAACATGGGAGACACATTCTGTAGTAGAAATTTTAAATAGAATTTGCAGACAAGTTTTTCTGGTATTTCTGTAAATGTAAAGAAGTTAATTTCATACACTACATTTACATTAATTGCCTTTGCGTAAAATATAACTTAGCCAATATGCTAGTCCACTATCTAGTTAATGTGTACTTTGGAATTCACACATCCATATTTTTATAAAAATATATAAATCTCGCTTAGGTAAATTTAAGCTGATAATTTTCCCCCAAAGGAATTGTCATATTTCTTTCTATTATTTTAAAATATTTTTAACGTCAAACTTTATTAAATTTTGTACTTTTTCTAGAATTAAATTATGGTATCACCTTATTCAGTTAACATAATAATTTACCAAGGAGGTATTTTGGATTATCTGTATGTACGATTATTTTCAAAATATTAAGAACTGGATGTCTATTCTTCTAATTATTTTTAATCTACATTTTTAATCTACAATATTCTTAAGCATATTGATTAGGAATTTAAGCAAAAGTGATAAATGTGACTCAACTAAAGCTCCATATTTTTCTTCTTCCAGATTTTGCTAAGAGTATCAAATCTGTGGAACATTACACTTTTGTTTGGAAACTCAGCTCTGAGTTTATTCATTCACTCCTAAAACTAAGGATTTGGTGCCAGAAAGGATAAATCACAGAATACATTTATCTTGACACCTTGAAAACACATCAAAAATTGAAATTAAATTTTGCAGTCTAAGCATAGAAAATTAGCATCACAAAAAGTGTTCTCTCAACAAAACTATCAAGAGATTTATAAAATAATATAAAACAAAAGCAACAAGGAAATCTTTATATTTAAAATAATGGCAATATATCCTGCTTTATTGATCTTCACTCCACCCCTCAAAATGGTCCCTTTTTATTGTCCTGGTTCATGCAGTTACTCCAGTTTAATAACATATATCTAAGGCCCAGGGATCACTTGGGAATTGGGGACAGAAATATTCTTAGAGACAGACAATAAAAAATTTATTGTGAGATTCCATCTCCTAGAAATGTGAGAAGATATATCCATGAAATGTCACCAACATTGCAACCTAAACATCACCTGAATAAGGAGTACACCAATAGACATGCTGACACATGAAGAGAAAAGGCCTTGTGGCCTCAAACTTAGAGAAAGCCATAAATCACTGAGATATGCTGAAAGCCAAAGTTATAGTCTTCTCTAGGCAAGAGGACACTAGTTGATTATCCCAGAGCAAATGATCAACCGTGAAACCATATATATGCAAGTAATATTGTACAGACTGAGCAAGTTGTATTTATATATTTAGAAATATCCTCAGCCATATAAACAGCACACACACACACACACACACACACTTAAAGTAAAAGAGTCTATGAATTTGAAAAAGAACATGGTGGAAGAGGTACATGGGGACAGTGTGGAGGAAGGAAATGAAAGAAGATATCATTATAATACAATCTAAAAATAACCAGTAAGTACAATCCTTCCAACTAGAGCTTCTTTCAAATGTTTTCTAGGTCACCACATCTCTTTCTGTCCCTTTTGTTGGTTCAGACAAAGAGAGTCTACTGTGAAGTGCCATACACACTCACTTGAGTAGCTCTTTAGCAGTTAAAATCTCTGGTCTTTTCTAATAGCGGGGCCATAAAGGAGTTTTGGTCTTTGGTACATATGCATCATGAATAATAAAAACCCAGAAACAGAAATTGGGGTTCAACCTGAAAACCAGAAGAGCAAAGCAGCCAATCCACTAAAGAAGTCTTACCTCTACCAAGGCTGGGCAACAGTAAACGAAATAGACTAAACCTCTCTTTACTCCAATTTTATCTTTCCTCTAGTACTGGGATTAAAGGCGTGTGACTACTTAGTACTTTGATTAAAGGTGTGAGTCACTACCACCTGAATTTGTTTTGCATTGTTCTTGTATAGCTTAATTATGTTGAAGGAATCACAGAGATTCATCTGCCTCTGCCTCCCAAATTCTGAGATTAAAGGTGTATGTCACCATTGCCTGAACCTGACTTCTAGTGGCTTTCGCTTTGCCTCTGGTCTTCAGGCAAGATATATTTATCGAAATATAAGTAATATAGCACTACAACATATCCAGGTATGTTCTCTGTCATAGTCACAAATGTTTTCCGGTAGATATAATAATCTGATCATTGATAGATACTGTATATATAAATGCAAAGAATATTTTCTAAGAATTTTGCTTAAACACATATTAACAGAATTTGATAAGCTCAAAGTTCTCATCCACCACTCATGGTTATTCTTTGCTTTGGGGTAGGCCATAGTATTTTGCTGGCAATTATTTTAGAGAAATTGGCATGATTGAGCCAAGTAGTTAACTTGGAGCCCCTTGTTTTGTTTTTTTCTCTTATTACTTCAACCTTCTAATAGCAGCTTGTACAACTGAGCTGGTTTTGAAGACTCTGTGATCTTAAATACAACAAGACTGAATAAAGATAAGAATGGAAACTTTTGCCTACACAAGGTAAGTGGTGAAGACATTCTGAGCTCATTGTACCAACTGAGGAAATAGGAAATTCAGAATTTTAATCTTGTTATTTGTATAGAAGTTCACTGAGATGTACAGAGTTAAATCAAGTATCTATAGGAAGTCAGTTTCTTCAACCAAAAATAATATATTATACTCTGTTACTGTTTTACATTAAATTCATAATTTTTACTTATAGTACAAGATAGAACATTTGTTTACAGACTGTATCGCTTAGAAAAATGTCTTGTCAATGGTGGGCATTAAAACAAGAAGATATTTTATAGTTGAAGGCATAAGTCACGAACAATGCCACACCAGTTTGGAATTATGATTAATAGGGTGGTATTTATTTAAAGAGGAAAAAAACTTACGGATCACAGTCCCAGACAATAGCCCTCTGTGCAACCAGGAAGGGAGTGTAGTCGCCAGCTCGCCAGCAGAGCAGGAAGTAGCCGCTTTTTTAAAAGGAGAGAGACCACACCCCAATGGGCTGGTATCTCAGCAGCTATTGGTTGGAGGGGCGGAAGGACCTCCCGCAACATATAGTAAGTTTTCCAATATTTTCTATAGCACATTCTTTTTTCGAGAATAATTTTTGTTTTGATTATTGACTCTTCATTTCTCTAATTATTTAGAATTATGATTGTTTTTATACTATAGATGAAGTACTTTGTAGGTTTTTCTTTTCACTGCCTTTATACTGCATCAACTCAGGATTGATAAAATACTGCTAATTATTTATTTTCCCGCAATTCTATTCTTAATAAGTCCTTATTCTCTCCCACCTCTCTTTCTCTTCTTCCTTCTCCTTCTCCTTCTCCTTCTCCTTCTCCTTCTCCTTCTCCTTCTCCTTCTCCTTCTCCTTCTCCTTCTCCTTCTCCTTCTCCTTCTCCTTCTCCTTCTCCTTCTCCTTCTCCTTCTCCTTCTTCTTCTTCTTCTTCTTCTTCTTCTTCTTCTCTCTCTCTCACTTTGTCTTTGTCTTTTTAGCTTTCTTTAAAAAAGATGATAGTTAAGTGTAGCCATCACTGATCTGACTGAGTAGTTTTGATTTCATTTTTACAGTACTGAGATTAAAAAAATGCTATTTTTCCCATGCTCAATGTATTGGTAGGATATGCAGTTTCTACTTTCAAACCTGAGTATGCTTATTAAATGCAGATGTGGAAATCTAGTATTCTGTCTAAGTAACAGTGCTGCATTTATTCCCCAGAGGAAGGAGTTTGGCTTAGTTCCAGTTCTCACAATGAGAGTATGAATTTTCATGTTAAACCATCCTTAAATTATGTTGAAGGATTTGTGCAATTTCTTGGGGAATAATAAAAATTTATGTATAGAAATTAGCCAAGTTTGTTCAGTTCTGGGAGAATCCTAATTAGTTTAGCTCTTCAATTTAGAAAAAACAACTTAAAGAGTTTTACCTTGATTTTCCTTCTGGCACATAATGTATTCCTCCAGATTCCTAAGCGCTGATGACGTATACATTTTTTCTCATTGTTGATAGCATCGAGATTACAGGAATATCCCTATTCACTTACCAGTTACTTTAGCGGGCACGCATTTCCTCAGGGTTATCTTTGGTGGAGACACAACACAGAAGCAGGGGATCAAATAGAAAAAAAATAACCTCACAGATACAAAAAGAAATATAAATATGAAACATATGACTACTTTCCTGTATATTGCGTTGTGCATCCTATAGGTATCTTGGTAATTTTAATATTATTTATGAATCTGTTTCATGACTACAAACTAAAACTGGTTTGTTTCTTTGTCTGTTTTTCACCAAAACTCCACAGGTTCTTTAAGTAGATAAAAACATACTCAGTTTACATGAGGTAGTGTGTAGAAAAAATGCTAAGGAAGAGGGATGTCTCACCAAAGCAATAGTATTGGAACATAGAACGGAAGGTCATGGCTAAGTGAACTTGGGAAAGGAATGAATAGTTGAAGTTCTTGGTATGTCTTCCTGCTCTATAGTGAGCAAGTTTGCTAATCTATCTTCACTGCGAATGCTCAACCATTATTGAATCTTTTCTTGTGTATCTGCTGTAGCAAATGCTTCAAGGTTGACTGATGCCCTGCCAGCTGACCATAGTCTTGCTGTTCCCTTATGATCACTTTGCTGAAAAAGAATACTCAACATTAGCAGTTGAAGGAAGGAAGGTTTTTTTTTTGTTTGTTTGTTTGCTTGTTTTTGTTGTTTTCACTAATATTTCCAAAGAATCCAGTCCACCATGGTAAGGAAGGCATTGGAGAAAAGTGTGACTACTCACACTTTCTGTACACTCAGGAAGCATAAACACTAAATGCTTATGATCAGCTTGTTCTCTTTTGTCTATTCTGTTTGGAAACCCAGCCCATGGGATGGAACCACATCTAAGGGGCATCTTCCCAACTAAGTTAGCTTGACCTCAACAATCCCTCACAGATATGGAGATCTGTTTCCCTGGTGATTCTAAATCTCTTCATGTTGGTCACCATCACAACCAGCCATAATAGTTCCTACTTTATACATCCTAGAAACTACTTAATACTCATATGCGTTGCTTACTTCCTGAGATCTAATGAGATATTTAAACTTGTAGAAAATTACTACATAAAGTCTTGCTCTTTCTTCCGCCCCTTACATTCTTCCTGTTCCCTCTTCAGCAATGTTCCCTGTGTCTTACAAAGGGTGATATAGATGACTGATTAATTTCTTGCATCTATGGCTGAGTATTTTGCTTCTATGCCACAGCAACACTGATTTATTTCAGAAACATGAGTTTTCTATAGCTCATTTCCCATTGCAAGTGGGAAGATGCATCCATGACCAGTTAAGACTGACAGCAGAAGTAATACAAGTGAGTAAACGTTAATGTTCAGAAGGCTGTTTGATTGGCATACAAAATTTGTTAAACAGAAAGGTATCAGTGGCCTCCCCAGTTATGGCCTCTTAGCTTCAGGCTTTAGTTCTGATTTACCGTACCCGATGTGCTCTTTTCTATAGACTGTGCCTTAGAGCCAATGGGTTTCCTTGCCTTCAAATCAGTCATTCTACTATTGCAACAATGAGCATACCTTGCCTGTCATGATGATACTGTAATTCACACTACCCGTGGGATCCTGGCATTGTTCATAACAATTCTCCTTTATTAATAACCTGCCTGGCACCATCTGGCACCCCTATGAATACCAACCAACAGGGAAGGAACTTCTATTTCTACCCTAGCCTTATTTCTCTATGTCCTACAACCAAAGCATGTGGCACCTTCACCAGTAACCACCTACCATGTTGTTCAGCCAATTGAAGGAACAATATTCTTTATGGTTTGTTGGACCTCAGATGCATCCTGGGCTAAGAACTCAGAGGGTATACATAAATAACAGAGTTGGATGAAACTGTCTTTCTTTTTTTTAACTTTTTATTGATTCTTTGTGAATTTCACATCCTGCATACCAATCCCACTCATCTCTCTCTCCCTCCATATCCACCCTCTACCCTTACAACCTCTGCACCAAAAGAAAACTGAAAATTAAAATAAAAAACAATCTTGTCATGATAGCTGGGTTATCACTGGGTGCCACACAGTATACCCTTTGTTCTATCAGTTTTACTTGCAAATGTTCATTGCAATGAGTTATCGGTCTAGTTCAAGGCCTCTGGTTTCTGCTACACTATCAATAGTTGATCCTCACCATGGCTCTTTTCAGACATCCTGTTGTTTCCATGTGTCATGAAGATTCTGTAGCTTTGGTTCTGCAGGACCAGCCCCTTCTCAGGTACCAGAAGTCCTTATATGGGTTTGAAGATGGGGTGTGCCAACTCAAAACTCTGGATCTGGGCCTGGGTGGTAGCTGAGTAGGTCAGCTGCCCATTTTCCTGAGCTAGCACCACCAGTGCCAAAGAACAAGACCAATCCCCCAATTCACAGCTCACAATACTGGGGCCAGCTCTCACAGCATTGTCCTGGCAAGAGTGGGGTCCACTCTCCTGCTCTCATGCCCTCTTGGCTGGCTCAACTCTATCCATATGAACCCATGTCACCGATTATCTCAGATCCCTGATGCAGCAGGCGCTCTTGACAGTGGCTTTGCCTCTTTTTATATTCCTTGATGATGTTTCCAAGAGGCCTGAAGTTGCACAGGTGAAGTGTATTTGTATCCCCCCCTACTGCCAGGCATAGGACCTATGTAATCCACCTGCCAATTTCTCATGAGACAGGTTGGCTAACAAACTTCCTTAATTACTCTGTCCATCTGTGGAATCTTTAATTTAGAACAAGTCTCACATGTTTGGACAGCTTGCAAAATATTAGAACATTTCACAAGCGTCCTAGTGAGTGGTCTTATCTATTTTGCAGCATTTATATGATTTTATATGAGCCTGGTAAGAAGTTTCCGGAGGTTCCTGAGGGCAGATAGCTCTTGTGTTAGAGAGAAAATCTGCCTTTTGATTTCTGGGAAAGTGAAATGGACTGTGAGCATCCGTATGGATCACTACCGGGAGCTCTGGTTGTTAATGAACACATATATTTTCTTCATGGCTGCTACTCACAGTGTGGCCAATCAGGCACTTGTTAATTCTCCTTTCCATACTGGGCCATTTTTATGTTCAGGTGTCTGATTATGCTCCTGTCCACAATAGACTGTCACAGGCCAAATCTCAGTGCCACCATCAGCACTCTCCTCAACCCACTCCCTGCTCTTCACCCTGGTTTCTCAAGCAACATGGTGTCTGTGTTCACCTGTATTCCTGCAGCCAAATGTTCCTGTCTCATAATCTGTGTCCATTTCTGTGCCAGGATCCACAGGGGTGGGTAACGTTCTGTCTAGCACTTTATCTGGCATGGCTCATGATTTAATTACTGGATGAGCTCAATGACTTGAAAGAACACTCTTTCCAATAAAGCCTGGACGGCATTGGTGACAGGCCTATAGATACCACAAAATAGTTCTGTAAATATGCATGTCACCTTTACAGAATTTGGTTCTATGCCATCCTCAAAATAGGCTCATTCAAAGGTCCTTCATCCCAACCTTTATTATTTTAACTGCTTTCATTATTACTCCAGTGGAACAAGTGATAAAAACAAGAGAAAACAAAACAAAACATGACAGTTGGTTGGGTACATATTCAGGGCTAAAAGATTAAACAGGCAAGAGGGTGAGAAAATATTGGAAGGGGATGGGAGACTGAGCAAAACTAAGAATGGTCATAAAAGCATATGCATGCTATCATTTAGTGTAATTATAAAATATATGATTTTAAAATTTGGAGGTCATGTACTTTGGAGCATCCCAATCTTGGGTATGAGTCTACTCTTTGAAATGTTTCTTTGGCCAGGTAGAGAGCTGGACTTTTATGGTGACACTAAAATCTGTCTCCACTCTGTTAAAAGGTCTTTTGAAAACATACGTCAGAAAAGGGGAATTTGTATTTCTGAAAAATATGTTAATTTACCTAAACTGATCGAAATGCTCAAATCTCCTAGGTATAATAAATGAACTTACAAAATTTACTAAATACAAGATGAATATACCGAATCAATTACATTTCCATATACTATAAAAATTAACCAGAAATTAATTAACTTGGAGCATGCCAAATTACAGCAGGATGAAATTACAATGAGGTGAAAAATGGGAAACCATGTGCAGCATGAACTATGAAATATAGAAAACATGTCAAAAACATTAAAGAGGACACAATCTCACAGTGAACTCTCTGGTCCTCCAACTCTTCCAATCTTCCTACCACCTCTTCCCTAATGTTCCCTGAGCCTTAGATGTGAAAGTGTTTTGTAGATACAGCTATTGGTGCTGGGCTCCACAGCCTTGCATTTGGAATGAGTGTGGTGATCTATAGTTTCCTCTATTTGTTGAAAATAGAAATATCCTTGATGAGGGGTGACAAAGATGATACCAATACACATGTCAAACTGGAGAGGGAAAAGTCCATGAAAAGCTCAACTTGCACACAACTAATTAAATCTGGGAGTGAAAGAGGCAGTCTTCCCTGGGGAAAAGAACAGCAATTGGTTGAGAAGTGCCAAATTGTCATCCCTGAAAACACAATTCAATTAACATGTGTAAACAGTAGATTACATTTGAGAATATATATGTATGTACATATACATATATACATGTAATAACAATTAGTTGGTAAAAAGGCCATGGATTTGAAGGAGAGTGGGGTAGAATATGGAAGGATTTGAAGGAAATAAAGTGAAGGGAGAAATGTTGTAGCAATAGTTTAATATAAAAGTAGAAAATTAAAGTAAGGTTCACAATAAAGAGTTACAGCATTGGGTCCAAAGACATAAAAAATTTAAAGCTATAGTTATTTCTTCCTAGATTTATCTACAAATTCAACACAAACTCAATCACAATCACAGCAGGCAATTTTTCTACAAATTTTCAAGTTTAGGCTAAACCGTATGTAAGCACAAAGAAAGAAGAGTTTCTGAAGGCTCTGAAAATGAGCAAAGTGGAGTGTTAACACTCAGCAGTCAGAACGGCCTGTTCCCTCCTGCAGATGCTCAGGCAAATTAAAAGGTAAATAATACATGACCCAGAAATAACTTATATGGTAGATAATCGAGCTCAATGATGGAATATAATCAAAGAATAGCTCTTCTACACATTTTATTGATGCATTTAGTTAACAAATAAAATTTATAATGATAATAATCCATATATGTTATCTTTACCATATACATATAATTTGAAATTAATTCATATGTGTCATAGACCTAAAAGGAACTTACCCACGTCCCTAGGAAAAAAAATGATTGCCAATTAAAGCAGGGGTTTTCTTCAGTATAATGCCAAACTCACAATAAAGGAGTAACAGCATGGGTAGACATCACCCAATTTCAAAAAAAAAAAAAAACTTTCCCCAAACAATCGGTCTTGAAAATCAGAGTTCTAAAAAAAATTCTAAGAATTTCTCATTAAGTTAAAATTATACACACATAGGCATCTTTCCTTATATAAACACATGCATGCATATTATATAAACACATGCATGCATAAAGACTTATATTTTATATGTATGTATGTATGTATGTATGTATGTATGTGTATGGGTACTAAAAGATTAAATAAAATCACAAAATTTTGAAAGATTGGAATTTTAAATTAAGAGCTTAACAAGTGACTGTAATGAAAAGTAAACATGCTCAGGTCATCATTAATTAGGGAATTTCTACATACCACCAAAAGAGAAAAGACTATAATCAAATACAGTGAAGAAAAGTCTGAAGTCTCATAATACCCAGAGCTGGTAAAGGAAAGTAGAAGGCAGATTTTTCATAACTTCTTAGTCTGTATATACTCTTTGGAAAGAATTTTGGACACATTAATGTTAATTAGTTACATGTTACTCCAAATATAACATTTCCTTTCTTTAATAAGAAGGCTAGTGTGTGCAAAACTTTTAATATTTATAGAAGATAGCTTGACAGTTATACGATATTAAAGACACAGCTTCAAAACACATAAGCAGGTGAATAGAATAAAGAACAAGATATCATTAAGCTTTCAAATAAAATTAGCTAGAGATACATAAATGATGTGAATAAATTAACATAAAATAAATATGTTAAACTATATTCTGTCAAACTTCTTCTATGAATATTAAAATAAATATAATAATATGAGGAAATTATATAAAAGTATATTAAGTGTATAATGTGGAATTGCCCTCTGTATGCTGTGAATACAATGGCACTGGGTTTTGATCCTACTGTATGTACTGGCTTTGTGGGAGCCTAGCCTGTTTGGATGCTCACCTTCCTAGGCCTGGATGAAGGGGGGAGGACCTTGCTTGGAATACCCACAGGGCAGGGAACCCTGATTGCTCTTCGGACTAGAGAGGGAGGGGGAGGGAAGTGGGGCATGGGGAGTAGGAGTAGGAGGAGAAAGGGAGGCAGGGAGGAGGCGGAAATTTTTAATAAAAAGAAATTTAAAAAATTTTAATGAAAATTCTGGAATGCTATACTTGAAAGCAATAAACTTTATGAAACACCCCCCCCCAAAAAAATAAGAAAACTGTCTTGGCCTATCATAAGGCAAAAGAGTAGAGCTAGGCAGGGAAAACTAAACATGACTGTGGCTTACTGGCAAGATTTTAACCAGCATCCATCTCGGGCAGGAGATCCATGGCGTCTCTCACTCTGCCCTTCTTCCCATCATTCATTTCTATCTTCTCTGCCTATGTAGGTTCTGCCCTATCAGGATCAAAGCAGTTTTTTTTAATTATTAATTTAGTTTATGAAAACAACACATGAACAGAAGAACTTCCTACACCAGAATGGGTTAGTTTAGGATATAAGAGCAACCTAGACAAAAGCATAAGCTATTGGCCAAATGGTGATTTACGTAATATAGTTTCTGTGTAATCATTTCGGGAGTCTGGGCAGCTGGGAAACAAACAAATGGCCTCCTACAAGGGATCTCACACTACAAGTGTATCTATGACTTTTTGTTTATAAATTTGTAGAGTTGGAAATCTGTCTTATTTGATATATAGAATACATGATACAAAATAGTTGGAAAATTTATCTCATAGATGTGTTCTTTTACTTTGGGTAGCAGTGATGATAATTTCTCATGTATGTACATACATGTGAAGAGCTAATCAACTAAACACATTGAGTGTTTATATTTAATCTCCATAAGACTTTAAAAACAAGAATAGACAAATGCAGTCTACTAGTAAATAAAGATGGAATACGTGGAGATAAATTTTAGATATCTTATTAAAGATAAATTTATCAGGTAAATCAAATGAGAATATTTATTTGTATATATTTAATGAATAAAGCCCATGAATAGATTCATAGAATCACCTTTTAATGAAACTATCACATAGCATACTAAATGTGCATGTACATCAAAGCCATGTACAATTTCATATAATATGATAGAATAAAATCATGATATATTTGGATCCCTTGGAAAGGAACTAAATGTGTACATTAACAGAGAAATAACTGTACACCAGGAAAGCATCAGAGAAGGTACCTCACTCTCAATGCTAGCACACCACATTGTGCTTTGTGCTTATGTTCCAACACTTACATTGCCCAACATTCCCGTGCTCATTTCTGACCTACTCAGAGACACCGGATTAATTTACCCCAGTAATTACCCTCTCACATAAACCTTCTCCTATCTCCCAGTACTAGCATGTCAGTCCAGTCTTGTTCCTGTTTCTCTGTTTCTCTTACTCTGAATCCCTATCACATTTTGTAAAGAATTATCATAGAGAAATATTTAAAGTTTTGTGCTTTTCTATTAAAATATATTTCTCAAAATAAAATAGAACAGACTTGGAGGTAATGGCACAATCATTTGTGAGGAATATAAATCTGTATAGGTATACAAAAAAATTTTACTTGCTTACATGTATGCATTAAAAGTCCTCCATAAGATATTCATTAATTCCTTTTTATTATCCTACTTGTAATTGGATTGTTATAGAAATGAGGTATAAACAAGATCTTAGAATGACCTAGCAATTTTGCAAGATAAATAATTTGGAATAAATTGGTTCTTGTTGGAACAGAGTTTGCTCTTTGGGAATCTGACATCAGAAAAAGAGAAGTCTACAACTAGTGCTGGAGAATGGAACATTACCTATGAAAGAAGTGATAAGCACAATGGCTGTGTTGACATAGTGGACAGATTTAGAATGTCATCTATAATACATATTAAATAGCAAAAGAGATAACACTTCTGCTATTTGTTAATGTTTTTAGTGGCTTAGTTAGTGTTCTATTGGTGAGAAAAGACACCATGATCCCCACAACTCATATAAAGAAAATGATTTATTGGAGCTTGCTTCCATTTTTAGAAGCTTAGTCCATTATCAATATGTTTGGGGAGGGGTAGCACACAGACTAAAATGGTGCTGGAGAAGTAGCTGGGTGTTACACATCTGGATCTGTAGGCAGCAAGAGGAGAGAAACTTCGGACTTAGAATTAGTGTTTTGAAACCTCAAATCCCACCTCTAGTGATTCCCAAATCCTCCAACAATGCCAGACCCTCTAATCCTTTCAAATAGTACTACTCCTTGGTGACCAAGTTTTCAAATTTATGTGCTTATGGGGGGTGGCATTCTTATTTAAGCCATCATATTTAGCCTAGTAAATTTGTGGCTATCTTAAATTATCATCTGATCTTATGTTAGGAAAATAGTACAAAACTGTCCTCAGATTTTCATTGGCTTGGATTCAGTAATATTGACTTCACATTATCGAATAAAAAGGATTCTGATTATAGGGTAATATTGTAAAGTAACACATGTCTTTAACCATATCCAGAATTTTAAGTTATTTCCAATCTGTGAATTTATTCATATGGTATAATTTATGCTATACCTTTAAGCAAACACTCAAATTTTGTTGCTAATAAATTGACAATTCCCATGAAAATTTTGTTTAATTAAACCAGTGATCCCTGCCATTGCCATATGGAACTAGATAGCTATAAAAAAAGGATGCTCTGGACATGCATGATGCTCAGCCAAGTACCCACCGTATATGCACTAGGTGTTTAGTACATGCCATGAGTGATGATAGAAGTGACTACAGAAATTCGCAAGCATTCTCTGCAATGGGTTCAAAGCCATAATCATCTGAAAATTACACTGATGTTTACCAAAGTTGGTCAAATTTGTGGTTCACAGCAAAAGGAATTTGAAGTTGTCTGTTATGTGGTATCTCTGTTAATTTGAGGGAACTGCATAATTATAAAAGCTTCATTTCTATTTCTGAAATTTAGAAATATATACCCTGATGTAACTTACCTTTAAATTCACATAAAATGGTCATTTAAAGTACATTGTCCTTATATTAATTTATTGCAAAAAGGGTGTAAAAATGTTGTCCATGTTGGACTCAAAGGTGGGCTCAGTCTATACTCTCACACTGACTTTCCTAAGTAGTTGAACTGAGATGTACAACTACATCAGGCTTCCCTTTATTTTAGATTTAGAGATGTTATTTTAATTAGCATGCTAGTATTAAAACACTAATTCAGAAATTCCAATTGTTTTGCCGATTACTTTAATCTCTACTTATACCAGCGAAACACAAATGATAAACAAAATTGAATGTTGTATCTAAAATAAATGTAAATTATGTCTGTAGTGAAATGGAAATAGAAAATAGAAAAGCTCAAGTAGCACCAAAATAACCCTAAGTCAGAGGGAATAATGACCGAGACAAGTAAAACACAGTCTTCAGTCTAGAAGGCAAGATTTTCCAATGTGTAAAAGATAAACCGTGACTCACCTCTACTCCCGTGATCAAAATCTGTCAGTTATCCTTACAGTTATACATTTCTTTATCATAGTTGCCACTTCTTGCTGCTTTGCACTTAAATATGAAGTGACGTTTATAAATATTTGAGAAGTAACAAAGTGGACACAGCAGCTTTCTTCTGTCTCTGGGAGATAGATTCAGTATCTCCTTCATGCTAGTCAACTGAACCTCTTCTCTCTACTCAATATGATATTCTTAATTTCCAGTTCATGGGCAATAGTAAGTGGAAAACCCAAGAAACAAATAATGCACTTAGTATGTCTTCCTAGGTACAGGTATGATATCTCATGCTCGTTGACTCCCTCACATGTGGAATGCAAATTCCTCAAACCAGTATATCTGTACAGTATATGCTACCTGCCTATTTGTCATTTCGTAGTCATCATGATTGTATGATTGTCACAGCATCGAAATATTTATGCTCAGATAACTTTTACATGGTATCTTGAGATTATATAAATCATCTCATTGAAATCACAGGTACTGTATCACACTCTATCACCATATGAAGAATGAGAACAATGAAGTAAGAAAATTTTGAGAGACAAGGATACCATGGTAGTTTCATTATTATTAACTATGCTGTTACCATTTTTTTAAATCTTACTGTAGCTAAGATTTTATATAGGTATTTTTATTTAGGAAAGTGTCTATTACATGCATGGCTTGCTACTAACCATACTTTCTAATATCTATGGGGACTCTTGGAAAGTATTGTCAATTATTTAGAAGTAATACTGAAAAATATTTTTAAATAGCCACGACAAATAAATTAAACAATTGAAAAATATTTTCAGGAAGAAATTCTACCTTTCTACTTATGCTCATATATTCATAAAAAAATAACCTGATTACATGGTGCAACCAAATGAGAACAAAGAGCTTTTCAGAATTAGAGATAAATTGCTAAAAATAAAGGAATTCAGTGTAAGAATACAAAGGTAATGCAGAAGAAAAAATAAGAAAACAGAATTTTTATTTTATATTTTTACTTTGAAAAAAATACCCAAAAATGTTAGAGATAGTAACTAACAAGAAAAGAAAATAAATAAGTAAGAAAGAAAATGGTAAAGAAAAATACATTACCCATAATAATGTTCTTACTTTCATATAAAATATATCTTCATACTTATATAATCTTCTCTTTATGAATATTTTCATTATTATAAACATTAAAGAGTACATTTATATTTTATAAATATGTTATATTTATAAATATATAATTTATGTTTAGGTATTATCGTAATTTGACCAACAATTTTATTCTTTTCAATGCAAATCAAGTTGAAGAAGTATGCATCACATAAACCATACGTAAATCATTGGGAATTTTAGTTTTTTTTTCTGTTTTCTTAATGCAAATAATATCAAAATAAATATATTTGAGCAAATGCTATTTGATTATTATAGTCATTAATATCTTAGTGATAAAATAACAATACAAAATTTATTTACCCAAAAGCAGTTTTGTGGTTCTTGATGTGTGTATCTAATGGCTCCTTAATAAAGTTATACCAATGTACAATAATTTGGACTATATTAAAGCCCTTCAGAATGTCATAAATTATAATTAAATGCTAGTTTATTGTGGGAATGGGTGATATTTATAACTACATTGATTATTATCCTTTTTGCACATACCTGAAATTAGAGAACAGTGGGATGCACCTCTCAGATCTTTCATCTACCAAACAACCCAGTGTGTGGGTGCACCCCTCGTGGTCCTGACTTCCTTGCTCATGCTCTCTCTCCTTCTGCTCCTGATTTGGACCTTGGGGTTTCAGTCTGGTGCTCCAATGTGGATCTCTGTCTCTGTCTCCTTTCATCGTCTGATGAAGGTTAATATCCAGGAGGATGACTATATGTTTTACTTTGGGTTCACCTTCTTATTTAGCTTCTCTAGGATCACGAATTATAGGCTCAATGTCCTTTACTTATGGCTTGAAACCAAATATGAGTGAGTACATCCCATGTTCCTCTTTTTGGGTCTGGCTTACCTCACTCAGGATAGTGTTTTCTATTTCCATCCATTTGCCTGCAAACTTCAAGAAGTCCTTGTTTTTTTAATGCTGAGTAGTACTCTAATATGTATATATTCCATACTTTCTTCATCCATTCTTCCATTGAAGGGCATCTAGGTTGTTTCCAGGTTCTGGCTATTACAAACAATGCTGCTATGAACATAGTTGA
>NW_026068049.1:3917877-3930480 GCF_014885135.2 Alexandromys fortis | reverse complement strand
CAATAGCTGATTTGACATAAGGCCCCCTCTTTGAGATGGAACCCATACCTAACATGCTTGGTTGATGAAGAAATAGAGACTAGATAGTCCAGAGATGTAATTCAAAATCAAATACTGATGGAGGAAGGTCATTGGTTAATTAATAAAGAAACTGCTTGGCCTCATAGGTTAAAACATAGGTGGGTGGAGTAAACAGAACCGAATGCTGGGAGGAAGAGGAAGTGAGCTCAGACTCGATAGCTCTCCTCTCTAGGGCAGACACAATGAAGCCACAGCCCAGGATGGATATAGGCTAGAATCTTCACGGTTTTTGCACCTTGGCGTGCTACACACATTAATAGAAATGGGTAATCAAGATGTAAGAATTAGCCAGTAAGAAGCTAGAGCTAATGGGCCAGGCAGTGTTTAAATGAATATAATTTGTGTGTTATTATTTCGGGGCATAAGCTAGCCAGGCGGCCAGGAGCCGGGCTGGGGGAAGAGGCCCGTAGCTCCTAAAACAAAATACAATTGATATAAAAATATTAACAATAAAATGACTTCTAATTATATTTTGCAATATTGCAATATTCATTGATCAGTCCCTTGTTCATTCATCATCAGAGAATCTTCTACCTGCAACAAATATGAACAAATACACCCACAGTCATACATTGTGTGCACACACACATACACACACAGATACATACAGACACATGGATACAGAGAAAAGAAGGGAGAGAGAGAAAGAGACCTTGGAACACTCAGCCCTAAATAAGATGTTATCATCAAATCCCTTTCTTCAGAGCTTAAGAAATCTGGAGAAAGAAGAACAGAAAGTAGAGGGGGAAGGAGACCAGGAAAACAAGGCACTCTAAATCAACATGATCAAAGTTCATATGAACTCACAGAGACTGAGTCTGCATCCACAGGGTCTGCATGAGTCTATACTAGATTGTCTTCATATATGCTATGGTTTAATGTTCTTTTTATGGATTCCTGAGCATATGAATGAGTAGGTCTCTAATTTTTGTGCCTTCCCTTTTTTTCTTATGTTGTTTGGTTTCATTCAACTTCAATGTGATAGTTTCGTTTTATATTATTATATTTTATTTTGTTATATTTTATTATTATCCAATGTGAGACTCCCCTCTGTATGCTGTGAATACATGTTATTACCATTGTTTAATAAATAAAGCTGTTTAGGCCAATGACTTAGCAGAGTACAACCAGGCTGGAAAAGATATATATAGAAAAAAATGGGATTAATAATGCCAAATTCCATACTTGAGTCAATTTAAGAATCTTAAAGTAAATTTTGCTAAGGTTTTGTTTTCTTCTCCTACAAGTGTGAAAACATCATCACCATGTGTCCCATCACTAGCCCCAAAAGAAGATTCACATTTAGGCTCTACATTATGTCTGGTACCTACCTGGTATGTATCTTTGTTGTCAAACCATTCGTTATCTTTGCAATTTCATCTCCACTCTCCTCCTCCAACCTTCCTTTCACTCTATTGGAAAGCAATAACCGTGAGAGACTTAGAGTGTCAGTATCTCTTTGACACTCACAGAGTGAAATACCTATTATTTTTCTTGTGGAATTAAGGATGGTGTCAGGTTGGACACAGACTTGGGGAGTTAGGTTGTAGAGACAATAATAATAGTTACTGTCAAAATAATTAGTCATCCATTAACAATTAATAATAGTAAGTTAATATCAAAATAGCACAGGGTATTTTACATCCCAAATCTTACTCATCTTTAATAATATACCCTTAAATACTACAACCCCTCTTTGCTTTATAGATAGGCATACCACAGGACTTGTGGGTATTAATAGAATATTTGTATGGGTTATAGAGTTCAGATTTGATTGTAAAAAAAAGTTTAAGTCCAAAGATCATGGTCTTACATAAAATTGTTAAAAGAAAGAAAGAAAGAAAGAAAGAAAGAAAGAAAGAAAAGGCCTAGTTTTATAATTTGATCAGAAAGTAAGATTTTTATTTGAACATCCTTTCAAGGTTAAAAATAAAAGTAATTTTAAAATAAAATGAATCAAAGTAAAATAAAAATAGGTATTGTGATGCTTTCATGCATCCATTCTTCAAATGTGCATCTCATATTGAATTCTTCCCCTTTTACTCCAGGTATTTGTTCTTTTGTTTACTCATAATCCTGGCTGGATCACTCTGTTTCCCTAATGCCATTTGTCTAGGCCAGCAATGTAAAGATTCCTCAGGGGCAAGCATCATTATATATGGCTTGGAAAGCAAAATGACATGCAGAGTAAATATCAACAGAAATAATAAGATTAGGAAAAGTCAATAGGAGATGCTGAGATAGCACAGCCACATTTAGAGATTAGATGCCCCTGAAGAAGCAAAGCAAACAGTCATAAATATGGATGGCACTGATAAGCACGAGGAGGTCATGTGGGATAAATCACCAGTGTGATGCTCACTCTTCACCCTGACCTTGGAAACAGGAAAAAGAAGTTTATGATAGGTTTTTATTTCTAATTCTGATTCATGCCAACCTTTTATTGAAAAGAATAAAAAAAGCAAACAAAACAAACATGTAGAGAGATTATAAATGCCAGCTATCATATTAGGTAATAAACACCCGTGAAGTTTAGAATCCATATCTGATGAAGCCAGATTATTTAAAACTCATCCAGGGAGGCTGTTACTGTGACGTGCTTCTTTATACATGAAAATTATTTGACAGGAAAGGTTCCCTGAAATTGTCTGACCACTTTGAATTAGTCCATTTGTATTATTGCAGTGTAGTAAGTAAGAGTGTTCTGAATATCAAATTTGAACATAAACACAGACAAAGATTTTTCAAAAAGGGAATGCTACCATGAATTGATGAATAGGATTGAATGAAAATTAAGTTTTTCTGTAGCAATCAACTGAGTGAAGAAACAACTTATAGAATAGGAAAAAAAATCTTTAGCATCTAGTCATCTGACAGTGGAACAGAACCCAGAATATATAAAGAGTTCAATACTTTAAATGACAATAACCCAAATAATACAGCCACTAAATGGGCAAATGAATTAGATATGACAGCACATAGAAACAGTGCAATCAACTAAAGATTATATTTAAAAATTGTTCAGGGATAGAGAGATGACTCAGTGTTTAATAGCTCTGGATGAAGAATAGGCTACAATTTCTAGCACACACATAGTTCCACACAGCCATCCATAACTCCATTTCCAGGAGATTTGTTGCCCTCTTCTGTGTTCCATAGACACTAGGTACACACATAGCACACAAAAACACATGCACGCAAAACACCCATCATTTTTTAAAAAGAGAAAGAAAAATATTCAACATTGGGAAATGCAAATGAGAACTACATTGAGAAATCATCTACACAAGTTAAAATGTCTATCAGGAAGAATAAAAAAAGCTGGTAAGAATGTATGGTCAAAGAGAACTCTTTGATACTGAAGGTATGAATGTAAACTTGCACAATCATGGTGGAAATCAGAAGAGAGGTTCCCAGTTATACCACACTGCCTGGGTATGTACCTGAAGGAATCTAAGTCTACATACAATAGAAATTTCTACATATCCATGTTTATTTTGGCGATGTTAAGATGAAAGAATCCACAAAATCGACAGCTTATAGGAGGCCAGGTGTGTCTTAGGGATCCCAGATAAGATATCCTCCACCATCAGCTATCACTCCATAAAACCCACCCAACAGCCCTAGAACTCACCCCTCCCTTAGACTCCAAATACTGGCCCACAACATTAGCAGAAAACTTCTGCTTTATCTGAGGCCAGGCCAATTCTAGGGACCATATCCAGCTAAAACACCGTAAAGCTGGTCCAACAGTCCCCCCAACTATACCCCTCCCCCTAAGCTTCATATCCCACTCCACAACATTGGCTGAAAACTTCTGCTGAACTGATGACCATGCTGTACTAGGAGTCCCAGAGACCAAGCAGGTACCCCAAACCCCAGAGGCCACACAGGTACTTGAAACCATAAAGACAGTGTTGGCACCTCAAACCCCAGTGGTCTTGCAGGCTGTAAAACACCCAGCAGAGATACCCCACTGGGCCTAAAGATTCACTATTCACTAGAATCCCTGGCCACATAGGCCATAAGACCAGAGAGGTAACAGAAACCAAGGAACAAAACACCCATCCAACAAAGATAAACTTAGGAATCAACACCTAGACCTATAATCATCACAAACTCAGATGCCCAAATGATAGTGTAACAATACCATCAGCAATAGAAAGGGCAATATGGTACCACAAGCCACAACTATTCTTTGATAACAATACCTGAAAATTCCATCACACCTAAAAACAAGAAAATGAACTTAAGACCAACTTTCTGAAGATGATAGAGGTCGTTAAGTAGGAAATGAAAAAAAAATCCCTTAAGAAAATTGAGAAAAAGGCAAAAAAGAGGATATCTATGAATTCCTTAAAGAATGCCAATAAAGACAAGAAAAACAAATGACGGAAACTGTAGATGAACAGTCTGAGTAAGCAAACAGGACCTATACATGCAAGTATCACCAACAGAATACAAGATATGCAAGAGAGAATCTCTGGCATTTAAGGTATGATAAATAGATTCATGAGTCAAAGAAATTGTTAAATCTAAAAATATTCTAACAAAACATTCAGGAAATCTGATACACTATGTAGAGACTAAACTTAAGAATAATAGTGCCTGGATTTTCTGTGCTAGGCCATTGGCTGAAACAGCTTTATTTGTTAGCCAATAAAAGCAACATATATACAGGATAACCCACATCAATACTAGTCCTGCATAGATTGAATAGCAGAGGAGTGATGTTTGCATAGCGAATCATTTTTCTCTGTGAGACAAATATTATGGTTTTTGTTTTGTTTTGTTTTGTTTTTGCCATGAAATGTTAAGAAAATCTAAGTCTTGGAGAAACAAAAATGCATTTCTTTTCTATTCTCTGAACATATCATTTAGATATCTTTCTAATCATAATAGATCTTTTGTTAAAATAAGACAAACCAGTGAGAGACAAAATAGTCCTTGTCTTATTCTTCACTTGACAGGATTTTTACGTTGCTCAGGGTTTCCTTTCCCATCTTCAACTATAAATGAAGGGACTGCCAACCTAAGAAAGAAGAGGTCCCCAAAGGTCAAATGTGGGCCTTTTGTCCAATTGGAAAAAATTAAGAATGCAATTTAACATCCTGTAATTAAATATCATTACCTTAAGACCTTGAAATAATCTTTATTTTATGATTTTTTGAATGTTTCAATTATCTTCAACTTGGAAATATATTTGTTTAACTCATGGCTCAGCTCTTGAGTTTTCTGCCTGAATTTATATTGGTAAAATGTTCTCATTACAGAGCTGGAAAATTCAGAATTTCTTCCTAATTACTTAAATGAATAGTTTAATTTCTAAATTAATGCTAAGGTCTAATTAATTTTGCACATAGATGTGACCTTTGAACCAACATGATGAGGAAATATGAGACTGAATAATGTGTTGAAGATCATTGCTGATAGACTTACTCAGTGCTATTTATGTATTTTTAAAAAGTTGAGAAAATATTGTAAGTAGAAAGTAAAAGTACTCTAATATATTATGTGCTGTCAAATGTTATAATAAGAACATTTGTAATAACAAAGCAGTATTTTTAAATGTTTACCTGTGCTTGACCTGAAACAAATTAAGTCAATTTCACAAATGGTGCACATAAAATTAGTGCTGTGCAGTGCAATATATCAAAGGTTCATAAACACATTTAAATGCAGTCAAAACATGACCAGAATACAGGGGAAAAAGAGATTATGTAAGCTGAATTAGCTCAAGAAGACCTGAGACATAAAATGTAAATTTCAATCCTAAAAGGCAAGTGGTAGAGTATGACAGAACGGCAACCTAAAACTTGCAATCCCTGATATTAACTGCCTTTTATTTACTAATTTTACTACAGAAACTTGTACTTGTTAATGATTTACATTAGCATCATGATGTATTATTTTCCACATACAGTTGTGCTTAGTTGTTTTCTCTGAGCCCTTCTAAGATGCAAGGCCTTCCTTTTGTAGTTGACAATTTTTATACAATATACTCTGATCATGCTTTCTCCTCCCGAACTCTTCCAAGATCCTCCCTACCTCCCACTTATACAACTATATGCCCTTTCTTTATCTCTTTTTTTAAAAAAAAAAACAAATAAACTAACAAGGGAATAAATCAAAACAAAAATAAGCAAGAAGCACAGAGAGGCATACAATGCCATAGGAAAACAAAATCAGAAGCCTTAATACACAAGCAAAGCAAATAAAACAATAAAAAGTCCAAATAAAGTATTATGAAGTTAAGGCCTACGAAAGTACTTCTGAGTTCCTTTTGTGTTGGGCAGCTATTGCTGGGCATGGGGGCTACTCTTAATTGTGGTTTATAAACACACAAAATGAGATTCTTTTTACTTTTGCAAGCAGACATTCTATTTAAATGATACTTTTAGTTACTCTTTGGAAATTATGCATATATTTACAATGTATTTTGATATTGGTTTCAACCCTACCGTAAACTGCAGGTGAAGGAGGCCTGACATTCTCTCAGCACAGATGAATTTGTTCTGTTGTTGGAGGACTGTCCTGGGCCTGCACAGGTCATGCGGTATTTTCTCAGCTTAACACTGAAGTCATATGGAAATGGAAGTGATAGAAAACAAAACAAAGTCCAGGAAGAAGACACCCATTTGATAGAATTCACTTACATTAACAAATATTAATACATACATACAACATACATGCATACATACACATATACATATGTACCTAGTTTCTCTACATTAAAAATCTCAACATGGGAGAAATGTGAAAGAACAAATCTCTTGGCTTCTTCTCAGGTTCACCAGACAGTGCTTAGCTCTCTAATTTTGGATGTGGGGCAAATTTAATCAATTTCACTAACTATTCCTCAGGTCATGCATTTCTAGAAACACAGTAACAAATGTAAAATACAACCATTAATAATAAAAGCTTTACTACTATACTCTTTGAAAACAGTTCTTAGACATTACATCTCAATATATAGGCTGGGGAGATGATTTGACTGTTCACAGCACTTACTGTCCTTACAGAGGACGGAGTTGGCCTTCTTAGAACTAACATCAAGCAGCTTACAACCACATATAACTCTGATCCAGAGGATCCAGTGTAATCAGGCTTCCACAGGAGTCTTCAACATATGTACATACATACATATATTCATACATAGAAATTAAAAATATTTATAAATATCAAAGTCTCAGCATGTTCTGCATTCTTAAATACTATGTTGAAACTTATGAAATGTTATTTTATCTGAGCTATAAATACTATTATGTATCAAGACAAAATTTCAATATATTAAAAATTACCATTTATAATCTTTTTCTCCCCCTTATAAGATGTTCCTGAGCCTTGCATGGGGGGAGGTTGATACAGGTGACTCCCCAACTGCTGAGCACTCATAGTTACTAATACTCATTAATTTGACCAGTTATGAGTCTATACATTAAGTGATACCCATTGCAAAAAGAAACTTCTCTGGGAACAGTGAAAGAAGCCAGCTCTATGGTTATATACTCAAATATTTACAGTTCCATTGAGATCATGGCCTTTTAACAAAACAGCAGTAAGTTTTCTTATGGGGGCTAAATTTTCCCAAATAAAACACTTTTGGCTAAATTTGCAGTAGCAAACATGAAATCTCTTTTGTGAAGTGGGTCCCATATTCAATCAGTAAGATCCCTACATAAGTATCATTCCATCACTGCATCAGTGGGCACTCTCTGCCATACAAGTCTGAATTTAGCATGCAGGGTCTAGTGCTAAGTTAGACCATTGGTGTCTCTCTCCTAGTAACTTAAATAATACCTACTGGAACTGTGGAAGCTAGATTGCAGGGATAGTCTTTCTTGTTCAAGTGAGGGTGTTTTCTCTGTGTCCTGAATCCAAAGAAAGTGGTTGCCTTTAAATATTAAGGTTTATCTCATTGTTATGGTGGGCAACTGAGAACAATGACAATACCTTGTATGGTTTTGAGTGCATGAGTCTTCTCTGAGGTATCTGTGCCTGACACAGAGATTTTTATTGAATAACTTCTGTTTTCTGGGCCTAGTTTATTTTGTTTTTTAATATGAGTTTATTAATCTAAGCTTCAATCACTCAACTAAAACATAGGACTAGTCATAATGGACTTGTTACTTAAAAGAATTGTTGTAATACTTAAAATATTGTATGCCATCTGAGCAGTGGTGGCACATGCCTTTAATTCCTGTCCTGTACTCAGAAAGCAGAGACAGCCGGATCTCTGTTAGTTCAAGACCAGAGATAGTTCCAGGACAGCCAGGGTTGTTACACAGAGAAACCCTGTCTTGGAAAAACAAAACAAAAAACAAAACAAAACAAAAAAAACCCTAAACTCTAAAAACCTACAGAATGGAAAAAGATTTTCACCAACCCCGCATAAGACAGAGGCCTGATCTCCAAAATATATAAAGAACTCAAGAAAATGATCATCAAAAGAACAAATAATGCAATAAAAATATGGAGTACAGATATAAACAGAGAACTCTCAACAGAGGAATCTAAAATTGCTGAAAGGCACTTAAGGAAATGATCAACATTTTTAGCCATCAGAGAAATGAAAATCAAACAAACAATTCTAAGATTCCATCTTATACCTGTAAGATTGGCCAAGATTAAAAACATTGATGACAACTTACGGGGGTAAAGGAAACATTTCTTCATTGCTGGTGGGTGTGCAAACTGGTACAGCTGTTTTGGATATCAGTATGGGAATTTTTCAGAAAATTAGGGAACAACCTACCTCAAGACCCAACAATACCACTTTTGAGTATATACCCAAAGGATGATCAATCATATCACAAGGACATATGCTCAACTATGTTCATAGCATCATTGTCTGTAACAGCCAAAACCTGGAAATAACCTAAATGCCCTTCGACTGAAGAACGGGTAAGGAAAATGTGGTACATTTACACAATGGAGTACTACATAGCAGAAAAAATAGTGACATTTTGAAATTTGTGGGCAAATGAATGAACTTGGAAACCATCGTATTGAGTGAAATAACCCAGGCCCAGAAAGACAATTATCATGTGTACTCACTCACATTTTGGTTTTAGACATAGAGCAAAGAAAAAAAACAGTCTACAATTCATAATTCCAGAGAACCTAGACAACAGAGAGGACCCTAAGACATAACTGGATCTAGTCTACATGGGAAGTAGAAAAAGACAAGTTTTCCTGAGTAAATTGGGAGCACAGGGATCATGGGAAAGACTAGAAGTGGAGGAGGGAAGTAGAAAGGGGTGCAGTGAAAAAATACAACTCAATAAAAAATATTTTTAAAAAATTGTATGCCAGTGTAAATTATAACTCAAGTTATAACTGTCCAATGCTTGTTGACATTTATATTAGTTAACATGAGGAATTGTTAATAGTCATGACAAAATAGTTGATTACACAGAAACAATGTAAAACCTTAACATTGTTAATGTAAAATCTTAGGACCAGGACTTTACAGTGTCACTGATTTTCACATTGCACAAAATTTCTTCACGGTCATTGGGCCTTAAAGTTGATGAGAACCTTCTCAATCATGTCATATAACTGTTTACCTTTTCACAAAGGATGCCCAATACAGATCATTATATTTAATATATCTAATGAGTTTCTTTATACTATACTATCCGAATTATCCCTGCTACTTGGTTTTATTCTTCGTGGGATCTCAGGATTTTACTCACCTTTGATTCATCTGTATTATTTACTGGACTGAGGTAAAACTTTGCAAGACACTGTTTGTTTGTTTGTTTGTTTGTTTGTTTGTTTGTTTGTTTGTTTTATCAACACAGAGACTGTACTTTAAGCGGCTGCTATTTCAGTTAGCGAACGCTGCTCCACAGTTACTGGCCTGTTTCTCTGGCAGCCACTGGGCTGCTCAGGCCACAGCCTGGTGGGAATTCTGTTCGCACAGGCACCAGCTGTGTCACTGCTGCCAAATATAGCTTTTAATTAAATCTCTGTCGTTCTATTTATCAATGAGACTTGTGAGTCAAGGAATGGGTGGAAGCCTGCTCAGAGAGTTTGAGTACCCACTAGCTGACCTTCTCTCTCTGCCATCTTCTGCTCCACCCAAACAAAAGAACTAATGCTCCTTCCCTACTACTTCCTGTGTATCTCTCTGTCATCTTACAGACACCATATGATTTTCTATGATTCCTTTCTGTCAACTAGGTGCTAACTTGGTCTCCTTACCCAAGATTGATTTTATTTAATTAACACAAATGTGAACTGAGTATTTACAGTGTGACTGAAGGTCCCACAACAGAGAGTGAGGTTTTAGGCTTTTTGTTCTGCTTGTCTGAATTGATGATAATAGTTTTTCATTCATTTAGATTTCTGAAAACAATCCCAGTACACAGTTCTAAGGGGCAGAAATATTTGTTTTGTAGTTGAACTGAAGGAAATCTGAATACAATGTCTCAACACAAGATTTAAAATAAAAATAACACATTGAAAAAGCAATAAAAGATATTAAAAGTGGTTCTTTGACTTGCAGATTGTAGGCTATGAATCCAGATACCAAGAAAACAATGAGCAATACACTGCCAGTCATTATTACAACAAACATTTTCATATATTATGATCACGATTCTTCAGACAAACAAAAGTCCATGCAATTGCCACAGTTATGGCAGTGTCTTATTGGATACACATGGCTATACATTTTATTACATGGTTCTGGGCAACATAGCCATGGAAGCTAAGAAACTACACTACCTGGTGATGCAGGACAACTAGCTATATATGGTTAAGTCTTGCCAACCAGAAGGCTGTTGTGGGTTCTGCCTGAGTTTGAAGGCTTGAGAACAAGAAATTAAGGTAACTGTTCAATGTCCCAGCTCAAGCAGCCATAAGCAGTTACTTCAACTTACTTACTTGATGGACTGGGTGAAGCCCAATCACACTGAATTGAGTCATCTGATTTATTCATTTTATCAATTAAAATGATAATTTGTTACTCAGACAGACAGAAAATTCGTGCTTAAACAGCCATTCCATTATCTCATGGATCAATCAAATTTATATATTCTATTAATTACTATAAGTACACAAAACTTAAAGCCATATGTAAATATTCACTTTTTGGACTTTTATAATATGGAATTGTTTTTAAAAAATACATGATTTAAATATATCAAATCTTTTAGTACTATTTTTATTTTTTTATTCTTTTAGGATGGAAAGCCATCCTATATTCTATACACTAAGCAGCCATTTTTTCGGAGAATGTTGAAGGTCTTTGCAGTGATGTGTAATTAGTAGTGAGAGAAGGGGGTCATAATATGTGTGGAGGTTACAAAATGAATGGTAAGTCTATCTAGATTCTAAAACAAATGGATTAGTATGGAATTAGCAAATATGTCCATTAGTTTTTTATTGTCATTACTCATTTAAAAATATTTCAGAGACTTGATGAATTTAGCAGTGCTCCATGAAAGCCAACACTTCTTTATGAAACCTTCAATACTGAAGATTAAAATGTTAGCTGCAGAGGAATCGTGATCATTATTTAACTTGTTGAAAGGTTATGACTTTAGGCCTCTTTTCCAAGTGGATCTAATCTAACGTCCTTGGCCCTTTATGCTGGTTAAGATGAAAATGGATTTTGTGTTTGAACCTGCCTCTCAATTGGCTTCTTTATGTCCAAGGACATTAAAAGCATCTATAGTTTTTTGTTTCAATAAGAATATTTGGATAACCTATGTGCTAGGAATTGTCCTCAGAACACACACATACACACACACACACATTGAATTTACATACATAAATAAAATATGACAGAAAAGCATGCTTCTTTATGATAACTACTTCTTTCAAGACAACACACTTGACATTATTTCATTTTTTCAGTTATTTTGCAAGATATGACACCAGGAAGTACTGAAAAAAATCCCTCACTTCATTAGTCGTTTTATGACAGTCTCCCAATATCAGTATACTATGTTATTTTATTACGACTTATGATTTTCACTGACTTCCTTAATAGTGTAGAAAAAGATGTTACTTGAACAAAAGTTACTACACAATTGGGATTTCAGCAACAATTCTCTTTCACATCTTGCTGTGTTATACCAAATACATATAATTAGAGCTTTGCCTATTCAAACCTCCACTAACCTAAATTAAGACATGAGTACTATTAATTGGCACTCTGTACTATGTTTTTGCACTTTCTCTAAATTGAGTTCTACTGATCTATGTAGCATATAATTACTTAAATTCAGATAGCATGTATGAAAGGCAAAGTTTTTTTGCATAAAACCTGTCATTTTTAAGGTGTTGTGATTTATGTACTTAATAATAAGGCATTTTTCAATGCATGGGCTTGATTGGCACACTATGGGAATGTGTATAACAACGTGTGCAAAAACTACAAAAATGATGCTTATAAAAGTGATATTTGTTAGCCCTGTTATGAACTGTGCTATATCAATCAATCAATACTGCTGTATGTCCATATGAAAGATGTTACAAATATTATACTCAATACTCCCCCCTTCACTG
>NW_026068049.1:3882352-3917722 GCF_014885135.2 Alexandromys fortis | reverse complement strand
GAGAGAGAGAGAGAGAGAGAGAGAAAGAGAGAATAAAATACATCATGTTGGAAAACTGTTCCACAAGGCATGGCTGAAGAAAGAGAGACACTCGAGAATGTAGTAAGGCTTTAAGGATTTGCAGTCGCGGGGTGGAACAATCTCAGATGAACTGAAACTTGAACAGCTGTACAGATGTGTACAGACTGAGTGTCACACAGAAGTTAGTTTTAGAGTTCAGCTAATTTCCTTTCCCAGGACCTCTGATCTGATCTATGTGCTGCTTCCTCAATCTTTATTGTGCACCACTTGCAGTGCTCAATAATCCAAGAATTCCAGGTTTGCTAGGAATGTTTTGTGACTGAAGTCCTGTGAAGGCCATAAAGTTTCTTCAGAAATTTAGCTTCACAAATCTCAGAAAATATCACTCATCAGACACAGAAGATTTCCTCAGGGTTTAGGTGTGCCAAAAGATAATACCAACACCCCGATGTTCATGCTAGGCATAATAGCAATAGCTTTACTAATTTTTCTACTACAGCATCCAAATCAGAAGGATAAACTGCAATATATAAAATCTACCCTAAAACTAATGCTTTTACACAGAAATATTTATGATAAAAAAGAAGAGTGAAAATGCTCACCATGGCTGGCGATACAGCTCGATGGTAGCTGCTTGCCTAGCATGCTCGAAGCTCCAGGCAATCACCAGCACCTCCTTAAAGCAAAGTAAAGTAGCAGGGGCATGAGAAATTCTCAATAATAATTTTGACAATGTTGCTGAATTATCTGCTTGATATAAATGAGGAGCAAACATGAAGAAATCTGGAACTATAAAACATGGAAGTATTTGTTGTTCTTGAATTCATTTCTGTGATAGTTCACCGAACCAAAAGTTGGCTGAAGTCTCAGGATACAGAGAGCCTAGGGGTGAATGACTACTAAGGAGATATTAGTCACATTTCTCTTTAGAGGTTGTTGAATGCTACATTGACAGATTCAGAAGGGTGGAAGAGCCCATGAACAAGAATGAGAAATTATACCTACCTTACCTACTCTGTCCTTCAGACAATAGAGATCTTCTGGAGCACTTAAAAATATAACATTAAAAACGTATTTTTAAATATAGAAGTACAACCTGCTAAATTCATATATTATTACTTCTGTGCATTTTATTTCAGGACAGACTACTTGGTTTTGGATAGCCAACTGTGGGACTCTTCCCAGGCAAAAGCTGCTTCTCCCACCTTCAGAATTTCTTAGTTGCCTGTAGTTCTTTATCTAGTGTCAGAGCCCCACCATGAACTTAAGAGAGCAAGGCAGTATATACATGGGAGGGGTTGTAGGGAAGAAAGGGAACTTATTTAATTATGTATCAATTTTAAATAATAATAATAAAGATAAAGTATATGTGCTAAATTTTAACAAAAGCACAGGAAAATCTTCTGCAGCTTTTTAATCTTCTGCAGTATAATAGCAAAAATAGTTTCCAGATTTGCACCTTGTCACATTCTGACAGGAATGTAGTAATAATTATCTACATACATGGTTATTTTTAAAAGCATTTAAAAGTTAATCCCAACTTGTTATTGCATGTCTCTGTAACTTACTGATGTGTATGTCCCTTTGTATCCAGCTTCCAGTTTTCTGCACTCACTCAACTTTTTCAAATAGCTCAGATAATTCTCAGCTTCCCCTGGTTTGGTAGACAGGTAGGAAATTTTATATTCTTCAAAATACCTACTCTTTAACTCATTGAGATATCTTGAGCTTTATGTAAAAGTGTTGAGAACTAAAATTTTCATTGTTCATAAAATATCCTCTCAGGTTTTTAAGTGGCAGATTTGCTGGTAAGACATTTCTGTCACTGACATAACTCTTCTCTTCAAATAGTAATATAAAATTTCATTTGCTGGGAAATTGAGTAAAATCTTTACTGGGAAGCTGGGGTTAGCTATGATCCAAGGGAACGGTTCATGAAGATAGATAGGTAAGGCAGAAGTTACCAGCCAAAAGCACAATCCCACAGTCAAGTAGTCTCACTGATTACTTCTTTGAATGATTGATTTCACTGGACTTTTTAGAACGAGTAAAAATGTATCCAAAGACTCCAGCAAGTCTTATCTTTAATAAAATCAAAACAAATGTCATAGAGCTTACTGTAGATTGAGTACTTAGTATTCTTAGCAACCCATTGCATATTTCAAACTTATTCTTTCCTTTACATGTTCCCAACTGCATCATGAATAAAGTAAAATCCTGAGAATTTTATTTGGTATGAAATTATTTTTATTCCAGAAAGATCATTTTATCAGTGATTGTTCATTTTCAGGCACACACTGCATATAAATACAGCCTTTCATTACTTAACTTGGCATGAAATTTAAACTTTTATACCAAAACACTGTACTTTTATACCTGCTTTTTATTCTTTTGCTTTGGAAGTTTCTCTGTAGTTCAAGGTGTCCTGGAATTCACTGTTTAGCATGTGTCTAAATCAAGCTACTAAAATTCAGTCATATATAAGTGTGTGTTTGTGTGTATAATGTGTATGTACATATATGGGTATATGTGAATATACATCAATATTTATTACTAAAGTGAGAAAGATCAGAGTACTATTTCAATCTTCCTTATTCCTCATTACCATTTGAAATAATTTGTAATAACTGGTACTTCATTTGTCTATCATTATGCTCAGAATTTTCAAAAACTTTACCAGCAAATAGAAAGTAGACAAAAAGAAAATGCAGTTATTAAGAAATGGGAGAGGTACCATTTAAAATAGGAAATGCCCAATAGATGTTATATAAAAAGCTCTTGGCAGTAGAAAAGTAAATAAATAAGCTGAAACTTTTATTGAAAACTAACCTTCTTATTTGTAATATTCCTGTGGATGGAAAACATGACCAAGAGTCTGCAGGTAACTGCAGAGATAGACTGAGACCCACGTACATTTCAAGTGGGCTCTTTCAATCTCGGTGACATAGATAGATTTAAATTTGGGAAAAAACCAATAGAGTGTAAAAGACTGTCAGAAATCCCCACCATGAGAAGATTGATAAAAATAGAATTTACAAATCCTCACACACATCCTAGACTAATGATCATTAGATGAGGCCTTGGAGAAGCATTGCAAAGGCAGTGAAGGGAGATTGAAAAGGCAAAGTCATACTTAAATGCAGAGAAGAAGCCACAAATAAATCAAATTGATTTTGTAATCTCTCGCCTACTGTTTGACTCAAGGGTCACGAGGTAATCTATTTTAATTGTAATATTAAAATGGTTGACAGTTTCATTGCAGGTTAGGGATGAAATCTCAATATGATTTGCAAAATGATTAAATAAAAACATGGCAATGCTAATGGAGTATTAAAATGTGAGCCAGAAAAGGCTATGTTATATGAGCTATTGATTCTTACAAAGACTATTGAAAACACATTTAAAAAGTTTATACTGCTTCCCATAAATTAAAAAAAGAATGTCAAGTCAAAAAAAAAATTCCCAGCTTTCAATTTTATGGAGCTACTAGAATTTATGATATGACTCTCTAAACAATTTTGTTCAGTCCATGTTTCTTAGATGACAGACATATTCCACGTGTGTATTTACTTTTTCTGTTTGGTCACCACTACTCAGCGATAGAACACAGGGCAACTGAACTTTATAGCAGTGGGATATTTTAAATGCTGGGCAGCTGGGCACACATTAGGTGACACTGTGACCTTCAGTGAATGAAGTCAAGGTCAAACAAATAAAGCATTCCGTGCACATGCTCACCATCTCTCATGAGCTGCACAACCTTGCAGTGGCATTGTTGGTGACATCAGCCTAGAGATGGTGGGACTGACCTTGGACTATGGACATTGAGGCTTCAACCCACAGGGGCTGCAAGGAGACCAAAACAGAAAAGGGATGTTAAAATTTTTTACAGTTTGGAATGTCATTTTGACAGTTGGGTCAAATACATATATTACATGTAATCACTAATAAGTATGTTCACTTTTCAAGTGTGACTTTTGGAAAATTGAAAATCAATTAAGAAGCACACTCTTTTCCTCAGGAGCAGCCCGGGCAAGCTCCATGCCTGATGGTGTCTGTTTTCCTCTGGCTGACCTCAATCAAACTCTACTGGCAGTGCAGGACCCTGAAAATAACGGCCGTGCTCCTTTCCATGCCTCCAGGCAGATACGTAGCTTCCTTAGGTGTGAAGATATTTGCTTCATTTCAAGTATTTACTGCACCTTTCCCCAAAACTTCTTCCACAGGCACCTTCGCCCCCAGAGGAGTCAGGGTAAAAGGAAAGATTATATTCTGGGGAAATGAAGATCAGCAAGAAGCAAGAGGAGACAGGAAATTGGATCAATTAAATACTACCTGACAATTATGTGGCATTTACCACATCAAGTATTTATAACTCATTTTCCTTATTATAACTGGAGAAAAATTATACATGTGGGGATCTCAATGGCAATTTAAAATGGATTGTTTATAAAGCAGGCATTGCAATGACTGTTGTATAATAGGGATTTGATATCATCAGCTGCATCTGGTGCTGTCCCCACAGTGAATGAGCTGTCACTGGTTCTCAGAACACTTGAATGTGTTAATGAATTATTCCATCTATCTCTACTCCCTGTAGGATTCTGAAATGTAATTTTTTGTTCACGAAGCATATTGAATATGGCTTTTCTTAGTGTTGATTATTTTGTGTCTTTAGCTAACTCTCTGCCTTGTGTCTACTAAGAAACCCATAGACAGGATATATACCAATTATTTACACAATAGACCCTGCTTTATCTTTTCTGACATTTTGCTCCATTAAAAGTCCATTTAGCACCACCAACTTTCATCTTTTTATGGCAATGGAAAAATTGGAGAAATGGTGTTAAAACTGAAAAGACTGGAAGGAAAAATCATCTTTACTTTCCTTAAGAGTTTGTAGCATTCAAGCAGACATAATTTCAATGGCACATGATGAGTTTATATATACGTATATATTTAGTTAATAAATACATTTTGTTTATAGTAGCTATACTGTTTGTACAATATGGTGTTTTATTGTGGGTGTCTGTATGCCAATATGAGTGTGAGTGAGTGTAGTTATGCACATGATGTGCCATGGTGAGAGTGTGGGGATCAGAAGGTATCGCCTTCTACCTTGGTCTCTGTCTTATTGCTTTGTGGTTGCATGTATTAGGCTAGATGGCCTATGAGCATATAGAAATTCACTTGTCTTTATCCCCATCTTATTTTGGGAGCATTGTTTCTTTATAGGGATCCAAACTTAGAATCTCCTGCTTTCAGGGAATGTGCTTTACACACTGAACCATCTCTGTACCCCAAGAAGAAAGTTTTAAATTTAATGGAATCACACTTACCTATTTTGGACTGTGTTTCCTGTTCTTTTAATGTTTTACCCTCCAAACTCCTGCCGTTCTAATGCCCTAAAGGGTTGAACCTATTTTTGCCTAGCAGTTTTATAATTGCAAGTTTTTCATTAAGCATGTGTTCATGCATAATGATTTTTATTTATCTGAAATGCAAAATAGAAATGGGTGGCAAATCAGTGAGAAACTACTGTTGGTGACATTTAATTAAGATGCTGATAATTTATTGACTTTGTTCAATGTGTAGAACTTAAATTGGTAATAAGACAATAGGTAATGCACATTTTCTGAAGCAGATGAGTAAACCATTAGAAGAGAAGCTACCTTCTGCATAGATGGATATAACACAGAAGCCTACAACTTGACAATGTGCAGAAGTGACTTTGGAACACTCAGGACTAAAGAAGATGACTACATCAAGACCCTCCCATTAAGGCTCAGATAAGTCTGCTGAAGAGGAGGCACACATTTGAACTCATGCAGACTTTGGTATCATACACACAGGTCTACACAAGATGGAATTTCAGTGGTAAGTGGGGAATTGGGCATAAAACCAATCCCTAACTCAGAAACTATCTCCAATTGACAGCCACACACAAAGGAAAAATTAGTTTTCTCCAATGGAGTCTCACTGGGTATATAAATCATATATAAGAGAGGCTCCATACCCAGCAGTATGTGGCAGGTACACAACACAAAAGGAACACAAAGCTATTTGGAAAGCTTTCTCTATAATACGCTGGGAATTTTTTATTTTTATCTTACTTGGTTTTTGTTTATCTATTATAGCTTCTGATCTTGTGTTTTTATGGTGTATGTGTGTGTGTGTGTGTGTGTGCATAGATAGATGTTTCTCATAATTTTTCTTTTTAATATTTGTCCTTGGGACTGGAGAGATGAATCAGTGGTTAAGACCTTTTGATGCTCTTCCAGATGACCAGGTTCAGTTCCCAGCTCCAACATAATAGGTCACAGCTGTCTGTAACTCCAGCCTCACAGGATCCTATATCCTCTTCTGGCCTCTGAGGGCACCAGGCACAAACATGCATGCAGAAAAAACATTTATACACATAAAATAAATAAAAATAAAGTTTGAAATAAGAATGGACAAATAGGAAGATCTTTGAGTATTATTTCATATGTTTATTATCATATATTTATTTCCTATAAGTAATAGTTTTGCTCTTTATAGTGTGTGTGTGTGTGTGTGTGTAGTGAAGCAGTTGCTTGTGTTCAACACATGTAGAGGTCAAAGAACATAAAGAACAGAGTGGAATGATGATCCTTTGGCATCTTCTAACTTTTTTAATCTTCTTTTTGAAATTAAAATATAATTACATAATTTCTCCCTCTACTTTCCTTCCTCTAAACTATCATATACCCTTCCCAGCTCTCTTTCAAATTATAGCCTTCTTTTAAATTGGTTGTTGTTAAAAACACAGACACACATGAACACACTCATGCATATGCACATGTATTCTTAAATATTATCAGATCTGCCTGTATAATGTTATTTGTACATATGATATGTTTTTAGTGCTGAGAGTTTGGTATTGGCTAAACAATTTGTGTGTTCTCTGGGAAATACTTTTTTCCAGCTATGGTGGTTTGAAAGGAAATGGTTTCCCAAAGAAGTGGTACCACTGGGAGGTGTGGCCTTGCTGCAGTAGGTGTGACCTTGTTGGAGAAAGTGTGTCACTGTAGAGGCAGGCTTTGAGGTCTCATATATGTTCAAGCTATGCTAAGTACACAATTGTTTTTGCTGCCTGTGGATCAAATGTAGAACTCTCAGCTTCTCCTGCAGCATGATGTCTTCCTGTATGCTGCTATGCTTCCTACCTTGAAGATTATGGACTAAATCTCTGAAAATTTAAAAAAAATAAAATGGTGGAGGACAATTGTCTATATTCTGTCAATTATGTTTTAAATAAATGCTGATTGGCCAGTAGCCAGGCAGGAAGTATAGGTGGGACAACCAAACAGGAAGAAGAGGCAGCTCAATGAGAACAGGAGAATTCTGGGAAGGAGGACACCTACTCCTCCCCAGTCCTGTCCTAACTACAGAAGAAGGAAGAGTGATTGCCCTGATGAAAAAGGTACCGAACCATGTGGCCAGCATAGACAAGAATAATGGGTTAATATAAGTTATAAGAGTTAATAAGAAGCTTGAGCTAATGGGCCAATAACTAATGTAGACTTTTGTGTCATTCTTTGAGACCTAACGACTGTGGAAATCAGGCAGGACAGAAAACTCAGACAACAAAATAGTGCCCCACGTTGGGCTCCAAGTGAAGGCAGAGATATAGAGGACTTAAAAGAAATCTCACACTGGCTCAGACTGAGAGATAGACAGTTATTTATTTAGGGGGAAAACTTACAAATAGGGATTCTCTGCTTGAAAAATGGATGGAGATCAGATCCAAAACAAGCCAAACAAGCAAATGGGAACAAGGAGAGTGGAGAGAAAAAGGGGCCAGACATAGTCTATGGAGCCATGCCCCAGTAGGCAGGTAAACCTTCCTGCAGCAATAAAACACATCTGAATATCTTTTTCAGATAGTCTTATTTATTGTCAGTTTCAACAGAATTACATTTAAAAGATCTGGCTTAACAATGAGAGATATTTAGAAGTACATAAAAACAACTTATGATAATTAAGGACAAGGTTTCAAGTTTCTGCCAAACTCAAGAGAAAACTAGAGCCAGTCTCTTAGAACTATTACTATCTGCATTGCTTCTTTGTTGCAGGAATTATTATATATTTCATAGGTTTATGCATTTCATAAAATTAAGCAAATTATAATGGTTTATCATGAACCTTTATATGTGCATACTTTAGTAAAATAAAAGTTTATTAGTGTATCATTGCTTCTTTAGCTAATTATTACAGTAGAATTTTGTAAATTTTAAGTATTGCAAGTTTTTTCTAGGATAAAGCCTGTGCTGAGAAGTATTGTGGTGAATTCTACTCATCCTTTGAATATAAATATGATCAACTGATTCTGCTATTCCCAGTCAACAGCATTTATAAGATATCTGGGATCTATAAAATATAATTTTAACTGACCCTTTTGGTTTTCAGTAGGTCTATTTCCAGGGTAAATTTTCTGTTTTTATCTAAAAATCACTGATACTTAAATCCAAAATAAGACTTTTCTCTGACCAATGTGACAAGTGGATATTCTCCGTTCAACTCTGCTTCATTTTTATTTTGTGTATATGATTGATTTTACTCCATGTATGCATGTGCATCTGGGCACATTGATGCCCTCAGAGAGCAGAAGACAGTGTAGGAGTTTCTGACGCTTGTGAGCTACCATGTGGATGCTGGGAATGGAACATGAGTTCTCTAGAAGAGCAATCAAGCCCTTAAGCACCGAGTCATCTTTTCAGCTCTATGTATTTTGATAGTTTTTTGAAAGCATACTTCTTGTTTATAGCTTCACCTCATCTACCCTTCAAACTTATTCCACTATCATTTTATTAATATTCCTGAAATGCTAATAGCCTACTTCATTATACCTTAGCCAATCAGATTTTCTATACTTAAATTCACACCAAAACATACTTTCTTATATCCAGCACCTTCATAATCTGCAGAAAGTTTTATCAGTAATGATGATGGTTTCATATTTTACTAACTCTTATAGTTAGCTTATTCGTTATGATCCAAATCAACAATTAATTAAGGTAATTCTAATTATATAATTAGAATACCAGGAATTAATTTATATGGTAGAGCACATTAATATTTTTGAATTGATTTAAGAGTTGATCTTGAAAGTTTAGACTCTAACTTGTCTGGGAAATGGAAATATAGTTAGTCCATTTTTAAAGTTTAAAAAGTAGAGCTGAACTTGAACAGAATCAATACACCTGCCAAAGAGGACAAGGAAAAGCCTATGAGGCCTCAACCTACACAAGGAATTATAGGCGGCTAAGGAATGCTAAAAGCAGGAGAAATAGTCTTCAGAGAAAAGCATATCAGTTCATTATTCAAGACCTTCTGGTTTTAGATATCTATATATCTATATCTATATCTATCTATCTATCTATCTATCTATCTATCTATCTATCCATAAACAATTAATAAAAAAGGAGGACAAGAATTTGAAAGAGATGAAGTAAGGGTAGATGTAGAGTTTAAAAAGAAGAAATGGAAGGAAGAAATACAATTATAATCTTAAAAATAATAGTTGGATTTTGCTTCTACTGTCTCCTAAGGATTATTAGAGATAACTAATTGCAATATGTTTTTTAATGCTACATACCAGATTTTAAGAGTAATTACCTTCCTGACGTATAATAAATCTTGCTGATCTTATACATCTAATGACATACTTATATAGAGAATTTTAAGCACAATTTCTTTGAGTTTTCAATTCAAAAGAATGTATGTTTTATCTTTTACTTTCCCCCCATTAACATGAAACTAAGTAGATTTGGTGTTGTTGATTCAAAAGCGATTTGGCTTATAAATTAACACTTGCAATGATATCAGCTCATCAAATTTGTCATTTACATTGAGGAAATAAGGAGACATCTGTCGGGAAAACTTAGGGTCATTTGAAGTCCATCTCACGTGTAGTGTATGAGCCAGTTGCTGACAGTAATGGCATCAATAGCATTACTTCCCAGACCGTTTTTACATGCATCATGGAAGCTTAGAACAAACCACAAGTTAGAGGTTATTACCATTTATTTCACAGATAATCATAAAAGAGAAAAGGGTACACATAAATCATCAAATTTTCTGGGATGATAGATGGTAAACTAGGATTAAATACCAAATCTGTTCTGCATATTTTAATATTAAAATACTGCCCATTTGACATTAGCTTTCCAGGTACTTGTTGTACATTTCTGTCTTAGCTAAAGTGATGACTCATCACAAGATGATGTGGAATGTCTGAAGCTGATGGATAAGGGAATTCTAAGCTTCATGCAGGTAAAAAAAGGCACAAAATAATAGATAGCAATAACATTAGAGCAAATATTACACGCTTTTTCTTCTGTTCTATAAAATAGAAGCATGTTTAATAATTTAGAGAATTTTCCAAAATCAACATACATTTGAAGCTTGTTTCAAAACATTTAATTAACATTTACATAGCTTGTACATTGTAATAACTCTCTCTCTCTCAATCAGTCTATCTTGGACTGATTGCCACAAATAAATTATCACGGGCAACTCCTACTTTTTGATTGCTTCTTGTAATATAGTGCATGTGACTATATAAGAACGCTGTTTGCTGTGCGAAATCAAGTAAGCAATGTAGCATTTCTAACTTTGCTCAACACATCGTCCTCTAGATCCCCAGAACTCATACATCTCAAATCCAAAGGTTTATGCTCTTTGAACTACATGTCCATATTTAACCCTCAGTCATCCAAATTTGTGACCTATGGATTCAAATTTAATATTAATACTCATTGAAGATGTCTTTGTCTTTCTATTAAATGTATTTATTGTTAATCATGTGCATGTGTATGTTTAAGTGTGTGCCATGTGTGAGTGTTCATGGAGTTCAGAGTTGTTAATCTCATGGAACTGTAGTTACAGGCAGCTCAGCCACCTGGCATGGATATTGAGAATTAAACTCAGGTCGTCTGGAAGAGCAGTACCTGATCTTAACCTCTGGGCTATCTCATTTTCTTTGTCTTTTTCGTTAGCATATTTTAATTAGCACAATGTCCTCCAAATCGAACTTCTTTGTTGTAAATGTCAGATGTCTCTTTCATTCTCCCTTCATTCTTTGGCTAAATATTAGTACAATGTGCAAGTGTATATGTCTGTGTTCATGTGTTCACGAGCACGCTATTTATTCATTAAGTAACCCTTAGGCCGCGTTTATAACTTGGTGGCTATGAATTGAAATCACAGCAAATATGGATGTACAAATATATGTTTCAAAGCATTATTTCATTTCCTTTGACTTCATTGCTTGAAATGGGCTTGCTGGATCATATGATTTTTCTACCAGTTAATATTTTGGAGACTCTCCATGACATTTTCATGGTTATATGAACTTCCATTTCTTCTAAAGGAAAGACATTCTTTTGTAGGATAGAGTTGTCAAAACTGACCTCTTCTTATTTGATAATTTGATAATAGTTATCCTAACAGGAAGGAGGTATTATTAAATTATAGTTTATTTTTGTCTTCTACTGTGATTCATAAATTTAAACATATGTTCCTTTACTTGTTAATATTTTATTTATTGTGGTCGTTTGAAAGAAAATTATCCCCAAATGGAGTGGCATTATTAGAAGGAGTGACCTTGTGGAAACAAGTGTGTCATTTTGTCCCACCATAATGATAATGAACTAAACCTCTGAAACTGTAATCAATTAAAAGTTTTTATTTATTAGAGTTGCCACGGTCATAATGTTTCTTCACAAAAACTAAAACCACTACTAAGACATATTGCAAACAAATGAACCTATTAAGCAAGCTGGTATATTCATTTTAACATCTGACAAAGCAGACTTCAAACTGAAAATAATAGGAAGAGATAGGGAAGGGCATTGCATACTTATCAAAAGAAAATTTCAGTTCTTAACATCTATGCTAAATACAAAGGCACCTATGTTCATAAGAGAAACACTTCCACAGCTTAAAGCAGATATTAACACTCACACAATGATAGTTGGAAACTTCAATATCCCGATGTTGGCATGGCACTGTTGGCGTGGACAGATCATCTGGACTAAATCCAATCAAATGCTATAGCTGCTGGTGGAAAATTCCTACAACTTATAAACACTTTCAACAAATCAACAGCTAAAAACCAAGTCACAAAACTCAATACCCCCTTTAAATATAAGTGACAAATAGAATGAGAAATAAATAAGAACAATAAGACTTTTCACAATAGCTTCAAAGAATATAAAATACATTGGGGTACTATTAGCCAAGCAAATAAAAGAATTGTGTGATAAAAGCTTTAAAACACTGAAAAAATTGAAGACATCAGAGGATGGAAAGATCTCCTATATTCACGGATCAGTAAAACTAATATAGAAAAAGTTGTCATCCCACCAAAAGCAATCTACAGATTCAATATGATCTCTATAAAATTCTAACACAATTATTCATTACCCTTGTTTGGACAATTTCCAGATTAATATGGAAACACATAGGAAAAGAGTATTAATAAAACAGTCCTGAATGATCAAGAATTGCTAGAGGTATCACCATCCCTGATTTCAAGTTGTACTACAGAGCTATAATAATAAAACAAGCACGGTGAACAAATGAAATCAAATTGAACACTAAGGCATAAATTCACTGACCCATGGAAGCATGACTTTTGTAAAGAAGCCAGAAATACACACTGGAAAAAACGACAACATCTGTAACAATTGGTGCTGTTCAAATTTGTTTGACTGTGTGTAGAATAACCTGAACAGATCCATGGTTATCAGCCTGCACAAAAATCAACTCTAATTTGATCATAGGCTTCAACATAAAGCCTGATACTTAAGAACATCTGACTTTGATAAGGCAACAAGAAATACTGAACCTGATGGAAAAAAAAGAGGTGAGGAATAGCTTTGAACTCATTGGTGCAGGGAACAATATTCTGGACAGAACACCATTAGTAAAAACACTAGGACCAAAATTAATAAAAGGAACTCATTAAATTGAAAATATGTCCAGCAAAAGACACCATCATTCAGACAAAACCCAGTGTATGGAGTGGGTAAATATTTTTTACCAAATCAACATCCAATGGTGGACTAATATTCAAAATGTAAAAATAAGTAAAAAAAATCTAGACATCAAGAAAAAATAATCCAATTAAAGCATATGGTATCAGATCTAAACAGAGAATTCTCAAAAGAGAAAACTCAAATGGCAGCAATACACCTCAGAAATCTTCAACATCCTTAGCCATCAGCAAAATGCTCATCAAAACTATTTTTACATTTTATCTTACACCCACAAATATGGTCAATATCAATAAGATAAGTGTCTAGTCATGCTGATGAGGGGGTGTGGAGTAAAGAGTAAACCATTTCTAGTGGGATTGAAAACTTGCACAGCTGCTGTGGAAATCATGGTGGCTGTTTCATCAAGAAGATGGACATCAATCTATCTCAAGACTCACCATTACCATTCTTGGGCACTGTAGTGATTTGGGGAAAATAAAAAGCTCTCCAAAGGGAGTGGCACTATTAGGAGGCCTTGTTGCAGAAAGTGTGTCACTGTGGGGATGGCCTTTGAGGTCTCTTTTCCTCAAGCTTCCCTCATTTACAGTCAGTTAACTTCCTGGTCAATATGTAGCACTCTCAGCTCCAGCACCGTGCTGCCCTTCATGATCATAATGGACTGAACCTCTGAAACTGCAAGCAAGCCACCCCCAATTAAATGTTTTATCAATCATATTTTATTTTATTTTTATCCCACAGAATCCTTTTTGTTTTCTAATGAGGAACAGAAAGGTAGTAGATCTTAGTGGTATGGGTAGTAGGGAGGATCTGAGAGGAAAAAAAGGAGGGGAAATTGTAATCGAGAGATAGTTTGTGAGAAAAAAATCCCATTTTAATAAGAGCGAAAATAAAAAAATGAGAATTTACTTATTTACTTATTTCTTTTCCATGTAAATTGTATTCAATAACATATACTAAAGAGTCTTTTCCTCAATAAGCTTCAGAGGCAGTTCAGGTATGAGCTAAGAGTTAATACATGTCTGCATCTGCTTCTGTGTCGTATATTATATCAAATTACTATAGCTGTTTATCTTTGTGTCAAAACACTTCCTTAATCACCGTGAGTGTCATATGGTAGAGAATTTTAACCACACTGATTTTCTCATTCAGGACTACATCTTCTGTTCTACCTCCGGTATTATTAAAATTGCAGACTATCCTCTCCTTTAGCTTGCATTTACTTGGAATGCACTTTCTTGTACCTTTTAGTTCTGAGATTATAATATAATTACATCATTTTCCTTCCAAATCCTCCTATGTAACCCTCCTTGTTCTGTCTCTAATTCATTGCCATCTTTTTCTTTGATTTAGTTACATGTAATACATATATATTCCTAAGTATACATGTAATACATATATATTCCTAAGTATAATCTGTTGAGTCTGTATAGTGTTACTTGGCGTGTATCTGTCTTCAGGCTGACCAGTTGGTATTGGATAACTAATTGGTGTGCTCATCCACTTCCAACATCTTTTAGTTGTCTGTCGTTCTCTGTGGCAGGCTAAGGCCTCATGGTCTCACCAACTATCTCTTGACTTTGGTGTGTCTATCGTCATTGCTCAACTCATGTTTAGATAGTCATGTTGGTGAGTCTTTATGGGCACAGCCTCTAACATCCGTAGTGGACACAATCACATAGCAAACTCCCTCTTATTCATTTTTGCAACATTTCTGCAACTATTTCTGCAATGATCCCTGAGCTTTAGGTGTGTGAGTATTTAAGTGTATTCATTTGGATAGGGCTCTACAACTGCATTTTGATTGGTTGTTACTTTCTTTAATGATGAGGAGTGAGAGCTACCCTTGCCTATTAAGAAAATAGGTATTACTCATGTTGCTTAAATGGTAACTTTCCTCATACATACAAGAACTAGACTTTGCCTTTTGTTTTCTCCCCTTTATTGCTTATGTGGAGAGGAGGGCATATGTTCCAGGACATTCATGTGGGAGTCACAGGAATTCTTGCTAAAGTCTGTTCTCTGATTTTATCTTGTAGGTCCTAGAGCTCAGACTTAGGTCCAGAGCCATGGTATCAAGATCCTTTACCCATTATGTTTCCTCTCTGTCCCGAGTTTTGCTCCTTAGTCTGATTTTTAGATGAGGTGGCATTATGGGATATGGTAATTGTGGTTTATGTCCCATTATTTTGTTAAGTTTGGGTTATTTTTCTTTGGTGTAGTTCATTTTTTGTGTGTTGCTATATGCAATATGTCTTGATAGGTATGTACATCAAGATCTATTCATACATTCATCTTATATATAAGAAAATAATTTATTGTTGGTAAAAATTAGCATTTTAGTTACCTTTATACTGTGTATAGTAAGTTGCAGTATTTAATACTGATATTTAAGTATAGTATATAATGTATTTTTAGAAAATTACATATAATACAAGGTAAACTGAATAATAAATATATTATTCTTTGCCTATTGTAGTTGTGAAGATTAACTTATTAGAACAATGATAGAATTAGCATAATTTCTTCTCCCTACTTCTTTCATCATCAAAACTTAAATTATGATTATAATTTCAAATTTTCTTCTGTAATCAAGTTAGTGAATATTTATCTATTAATTTATTACCATTGAATGATACTTTTATACCTGATTTTATAGATGAGACAATTTTAATTTTAATTCTAATTCTTTTTGGTCATCTAAAATAGTATGAAAATAATTGAATTAATTTTTCTATTAACCATAAGTTCACAGAAAAAAATGAACAAGTGTAGTTACCATATATTGTATTCTCCACAGAACCACTTGTGTTATCATAAATATGTGCATTATATTTGTTACAAATGATAAAACAGTATCAGTACAATGCAGTTAAGTAAAGTTCCTAATTTATGTTATGTTTGATTCCTTATGCTGTACAGTTCTAAGAGTTTTGAAAAAGGTGCAATGTCACAAATCCATTATTGCCTTATCATATACAGTAGTGTGAGGTGACCTGAGATCTCTGAAACCAACAGTCTATCTCCATTCTCCCTCCTTGAACTGACACCCTGGAAGCCACAATGTCCTACTGCTTTATTGCTTCTTCTTTTTACTTTTATCTTCCTAAATTAAAATAATAATTTTCATACAATATACAATATAATTGTATTTCATACAATATATAATTGCGTTTCATACAATATACAATACAATGTACAATATAATTGTATAACTTTCTCTGTTACTTTCCTCCCTCTAAACACTCTCATATTCTGATATTTTCTCTCTATTAAATTTGCCATATTTCTTTGCAGTAATTGTCACCATCTTAGAGATATATCCATGTACGGTGTCCTTTCAGTCTGGCCACTTTCTTTCAGTAATACTCCTTAGTGGTTCTGTATGGCTTCTGTGGCCTCTTGCATTTTCGTTTTTGATGAACAACATCACAGTATATGGATGTATTATAAATGGTTTAATCCATTCCTATGTCAAATCATAGCAATTCTCACTCTACCAGGAAAGCTAATGGGTATCTTCTTTGATGGGGAAGCTCAGCCAATCACCTTTGGCTAGGGTGTGGCTTCCTGGGGCCAGGGAAGAAAACCTGGAAATCCAGGTGCACTTACTCTCTTCTCTTCACTAGTGTTCGCCGGACCCGTTTGGGATATCGGAACTTTTACCCCGGTCGTGTGAGTTTCCCCGTTTTCAATTATTAAATTTATCTGTTGTTTTGAGCTGGTCTGGTTAATTCTAGCATCCTGGTCGAATACGCTGTCACTTCTTCAGCCACTTCTCGTGTAGCAATGGGAACCATATAGAGACTGATATAGACAGACATTGTATAGAGTGAGAGAGACCTAGGAACACTCAGTCCTAAATGGGATGTCGCCATTAAATCCCTTCCTTCGGGGCTCAGGGAACCCAGCAGAAAGGGAGGCAGAGAGAGTGTGAAAACTCACAGGGGAGAGAGGACACCAAAGAAAGAAGGCCCTCTAAATCAACAGGATGGATGTACATACGAATCCACAGAGACTGAGATAGCATGTATGGGGCCTGCAGAGGTCCCTACCAGATGGGTTCTTACAACTGAAAAGGGAAGTGGACACATGCCCCATGTCTAACCTAAAAGCAATCTCCAGTTGATTACGACTTGGAAATAAAGATTTAGTTTTCTGCAAGGAAATCTCAATGTCTCTTAAAGATGGGCGGCAGGCCCAGGTTTAGATTGCCAACAGAAGGTAAAAAAAATAGATAAAATTAAATCAACAACAACAAAAGAAGAAGCCCTGACAAAATGTTGTGAGACAGGAACACACAAAGATAACATCGAGTTCATCATACACACACACAGACACACACACACACTTGTTTTAACCCACAGGTCCTTTGCATATATAGTGTGGTTTCCAATTTAGTGTTTATTCATGAGATTCCTGAGTATGCAAATGAATATGTCTATGTTTCTTGTGCTTTCTATTTCTTTTCATTTTGCTTTTTATTTTGAGTCAAGGCTAAAATTTTTCTCTTAATTCACAGCAATTTTGTGGGTCTAATACTTTACATTTATGTCTATGATAGATGCTGATTAATTTGTGGGAAATGTAGAATTTTTACATAACTTTTATCTTCAGTTTGGATGTCAGTTCTTCCAACATTGTTCATGAAAAGAACTGTCTTTTCTTTATACTGTGTTACACATTTTCCAAATGAACACAGCTTTGCCAGTTTAGTGTAGGAATTTATGAAGCTCCAGTGCTGTTCTATTGATTCTCTTAGTTCATCACCCTGCTACGTTTTAATTACTATAAATCATTTGGTAATCTTAACCTTGAATAGTGCCAGGACTTTGCTCTGCTTTTAGCTTTGTGTTGTAATTTTGGGGTTTTGTTATTCCTATTTAATCTTTAGGATTATTTTGTCTATAACCAGATAGAACTATTTTATTGGTATTTCTCTTGAGTAGGTTAACTTGAATTGGTGGCTAATAATGATAGTAATTTAGCAGAAGCTAGAACCATAAAGGAAAAACATTCTCTGAACATGTCAGTAAAGGGGTTTCTACATTTGATTAATTGAAAAACCCCGTCTGACTGTGAGTATCAGCAGTCTAAGGATTTGATAGGGTCTCAGACTGATTAAAAGAAGGGAATAGCAGAGCGCCAACATTCATCTCTCTTTTTCGTTAACTGGACACAGTTTGTCTGGTAGTTTCCCTTCCCCCTTCCCATGATGGACCACATCCCCTCTAACTGTCAGCTAAAAACAAACAAACAAAAACCCTTCCTCCCATATTTAAAAACACTTTTTTAAAAATATTTAGTCCCCACAATGAGAAATGAAAGTTGAGAAGAACTCACAGATAGCCACTATTGGTTATTAATACCTGAAATTTTATTCTGTTTCAAACAAAACGTGATTTTTTAAAACTGATATACATATTTGTTAGATTAATACCTAAATATTTGTTTTTGACTGCTAATGTATGCATCACTGAATCTATATTATAAAACTACAATGATTCAGTGCAAATAAGTTAGGAATATAATCAACTTGTGTATGATTATATTCTTTTCCTACTTGGTGGTTAATTCAATGTTGAAAGAAGTATTCTCTTTCACACAGATGTGCTGGAGTTATGTTTGGCTTTGATTCAGTGTGCATACAAACTATTTAGTCTATCATTTCATCCAGAATTATAAGGGTATTTCAAGAGTTAGTACAAAATATTAAATGTTAACTATTCTTCTTATGATTCAATGTATTCAGCTTCTTACTTCTTTTGACTTTAATTTTACTTCTCCCTGGAGAAAATTTTCGCACTGTAAAAAAAAAATCAGCAAAATCAATAAACAAACAAATAAACGCAAATAATACGAGAGTATCAACCATTTTTGCATATAAAATGGTGATGAATTTCACTGCAGTGTGCCTGAATTAAGTAGGATAATTCCCTTTGTAATATGCAAGTTATTCCTCCATTCGCGAAACTAATCCTAAGACTGTTATTAGGCAGGAAGTGACCTGGAAGAAATGTGAGTGTTCATTTATTCTAGGGAACTCTTTGAAAGTCTCTATCCTTTCAGTATGGAAACATAAGTAGCTAGTCTTTTTGACTTAGTTAATAACTCTTGGTTGTCTCAGTAAGTCTTTAGACATCTCCAGAAACATGTTTTAATTCTGAAGAATTTTTTTATTCAAATGTTCCATTAATGATTTTGATTAATGGTTCATTTGTACACTAGCAATGATAATTTTATTTTTTTTTATTTTTTGTATTAAAACCGTGAACATTTAATATTTTACATAAATGTCATGATTTATAACATTTAAACTCAGAGACAGCTTTCTTAAAGTATACCGTGGAGTCCTGAGTTAGGCATGTGATTTTACATAAAATTTCTACTAAGTGAGTAGATGTGGTAGTGCATTCTTACAATCCCAGCACTCAAGAAACAGAGGCAGGAGGATCACTGTAAAGTCAGTCAGTACAAGCCAGGCTTACATACCAAGACTCTGTTTCAAATTAAAGAACAACAAAAACAAACAAGACAAATCTCATTATTCTAAGTTAGGTTAAATTCCCATTTTGGAGTGTTTCAAAATGATAATTTTATGTGGATCTTCTGATGATCTTGTTAAAACAGGATCTGTTTCAGAGTATGTTTTCATCGTATGACACAAGTGGAGAATTTTCAGCTGAGGTATCTCATTAAAATGGACATCTCTTCTTGGGAGTAGACAAAACTCAGGAGGCTTTATTTATATAGTTGTATCTATATATCTGTCTATTTTTCTGCATATGTGACTGTCTTTCTGTATGTAACAATAATGATCAAAGCAAAAAGAAGCCGAGGAGTTGACAGGAAAAGGAGGGCCTAGAGGGAAGAAAGGGAAGAGTGAAGCGATATGATTATATTTCAATTGTAATAAATTTAGAAAGAAATGTGAAGAAAACATATTATATGTAAAGATATAACTAGCTTTGCCACATAGGCGAATGTGGGTGACTTCACCTATATAGAGTAGGAAGCATGTCATTCCTTTAGCCATTTGTAAATCTAATGGAGATTCAGTATATTGCTCAAGGCTCTGTTTGTGTCACTACGGCTTTCTGCATCTAGTGCTGTTTACAAAATAGCATTTCTAATTATTCTCAACTTATAATATTGGATTCATAGGTATATGGATGCTTATGGATATGTACATATACATATTACTGTACTAAAATGATTTACCTGCAGAAAACATAGGTTAGTGTTTAATACCTTCTCCATGCTCAGTTTAGGGCAGATAAATTAGTCATAAAATTGTATACGACTGTGTTCACAAAGGATTGAAACCGAACCAGAGCTTTATTTAAAATGGATTCTGATAAGGTTCTACCAGGTAACAGTAAAAGTATAGAAATATAGGAGAACATAAGTAGAATATTTACTGTCTGCATCAGATGATTCTATCTCCTTTATTGATTCTAATATCTTTCACACTAAATTTGACCTTTTAACATTCAGAATCTTTTACCATAACTGTGATTTAATTTAAATGATTTCTTTTCAGACATGAACTACATCTAAGCCCAGAGATCTAGGAAGGTTTTTATTTAATTTTTAAAAGTATAACAAAATATAGTAAGATGAGAAAAAAACTATAGAATCAGAGTTGGACATACAAACAAACAAAGAAAAAGAGCCCAAGAGATACACAAGATTCAGAGACTCACTTGCTTACACACTCAAGAATCTGATAAAACACTAAACTGGAAGTCATAGTATTTATGCAGAGGACCTTCTGCAGAAATGTGAAGGCCCTTTGCATGTCTCGGTTTCTGGGAGTTTATATGTGCTGTGCTCATGTTGATTTAATTGGCCTTCTTTTCTTGTTTTTCTCTATCCTCTCTGACTCTTACACCTAAGAAGCATTTTAAGCTTGATTCTTTTTTTTTTTGCTTTTTATATATTTATGTAATCTGTTGCTGACTTTTATTGTTAAATCCTGAATATGTTTCCACTGCATGTTTTGCCTATCTTACTCTTTTATCTTACTATCATCAGACAAGATTTTGATCTAGGCTCCTTATCTGCATTTACTTACTTGTGTATTGTTTACCTTTGATTCCTTTGAAATCTCAACCAAAATTTGTGAATATGCTGCCAAGGCACACAGATACTAGTGCCTTCAACTACAACTTGACAGTGTCCAACTGCCTTGCTTTTGCCACTATTGACAGTTTTCCCCTTAACAGTTTTTCAACACTCATATGCCCAAGGGCTTTTGAAACCATGATGTATTCTGTCCAAGTTATTCCGCCACTTCTTCATTGATTTAACTGCTTTTCTCACATAAGTTCAGCTGTCACTTTCTCTAGAAAGACTTTTCTGACCCCTATAAATATTCAATTACTCCAATAATAAAGCTTTGAAAGAGCTATATTACAGTTCTTGTCCACAACCATATTATAAATTCATGTTTTGTGTAAAAAATTATCCCATTGTCATCATAATTATCTCCACCATCCAGAAACATACTGGTATGACTTCAGAATACAACTTGAGAATTATCTGGTAACAGCTTGGAATATGTATTTCAAAATATGTTAGACTGAGTTTTTCGTATTTTATAAATATTTCCTGTCTTGTTTATTTTTCACTGTTGTATTGAAAATAGATTTTTCCCTACAATGAATTCTGATTACAGTTTCCCTCCCCCAGCTCCTCCCAAATCTTTCCTGCCTCTCCAGTCAAGCAAATCCACATCTTTTCTGCCTTTCATTCAAAATCAAACAGACATCTAAGAACAATAATCTAAGATAAAAACAAACGAGAATACAGCAAAACAAACAGAAAAAAAGAGCCAAAGAAAAACACAAGAAACACAGACAGATGCAAAGACTCACACTTTCACACTCACGCATAAATCACATAAAACACAAAATCAGTAACTATAATATAGAATGAAAATACAAAATACTTTTATGGTTTATAAAAACCAGACAATGTATTATGAGACAAAAAAAAAACAGAAACAGAAACAAAAAATAAACCTCCAGAAACATAGCAGAGTTCATTTTTTGTTTGCCTGAACTACTGAATATGGAACATGGGACCCCTTAAATTTGTTTTGTATAGCCAGTGTGACTCTGTTGGAGAAAACTAATTGGAATTAGCTCTGGGTCAAGGTGGGGCTTATTCTGTCCACTCCCACCCTCAACACTGGCACCCTATTTGGCTTAGACCACTGTAAGCTATTATAGTCTCTGTGAGTTCATTTGTGCCTTAGCCCTGTTATGTCTGTTCCTTGTTTCCTTGGTGTCTTCTGTCCTCACTGGTTCACACAATCTTTTAATCACCCCTCCCATAGAGCTCCCTGAGTCCTGAGGGGAGGTATTTGATGGAAGTGTCCCATTTAGGACTTAATGTTCTAATTGCCTTCATTCCCTTTCCACTGTCCAGTTGTGGTCTTTGTATTTGTTCCCATCTACTGAAGATTCCCTGGTGAAGGCTGAGAAAAACAGAGATTTATGAGAATATTATTTTATTGCTATGTTCCTTTAGGAGAACCGTAGTGTTTGTGGTGTGGGAGGTCATTCTGTCTCCTTCTTTATCTGGCACCCAACATTGATTCCTCTCATTTTTCATGTTTGATTTCCCTTAGGTTCATGGCCTATCTAGACTCAGGTTCCTGAACATCTGAGCAGTGTTAGGCATGGTTCTATCTCATGGCGTGGAGTTAAATTCTATCAGATAGTGGTTGGTTACTTCCACAACTTTCGGGCCACTATTGCATAAGCAGATCTTACAGGCAAGTCACCATTAAAACCACAGGTTTGTAGTTGGGTTGGTGTTTACCTTTATTTTCTGGTAGCATTTTATTTTTAAACAACACTATTTTTATTTAAGTTTTCATACATTTCTATACTGTATGTTCTGATATTAACTTTTGATTTACTCTGAATTATCCCTCCTCTTAGTTCCGTTTCTTCTGCTAGACACTTTTGTGTCTATTTCCACATCACGTATATTTACATAACACCATATACAGAGGCTCTAATAACAAGTATAAAAATAATACTGTCTTTCTGAGTTTGACTTAATTTACTTTATAGTGTTAGCCTCTATTTTATCTATTTTTATGAAAATGGCATGACTTCATTATTATTTATGGCTGAAAAAATTTCACTGAGCTTATAAACTGTTATTGGGTACATACAATAATTCAATTACTTAGTTATTGTCAAGCTAAGTAAACCTTGAAGTACAAGCATTTCTGTAATTTGTCGGATGGAGTCCCTTATGAATGTACAAGAGTGGAACAGTTGGTTAGATGGAAGATAAATATTTAGTTTTTGTGTTGTTGTTTTTAAGAAACTATCTTAACTTCCATAGTGATTGGACTGAGTTGGTTATGGTGGCACAGGCTGAAGAAAATGAGGATAGAAGATAATTGAGTTTGATGTCAGTCTGTGTTACTATTGGTAGTTTGAGAAGAATAGTCTCCAAATAATTCTTCTTAAGTTCTAAGGCAGTTTCTCACTTATTAAGAATGACTTTTGAAATCTTTCCTTCAATTGACATCCTGTGTCTTTCTAAGTTACTGTAGCCAGTTTTGAATCACCCTGTTAAAGAGAAGCAATACATCTTTTAGGCACTGCAGCTCTTTATACAAATATATCATAATATGCCTTATTCATAATCTTTCTTCAATTTCTTCAAATGTTAAGAACATGGTTTATACTGCCCTCAGGATTGCTGATGACATTGCGTAAGATCTATTGATACATATAACCACTATGTTAAAATCACAGTAATACTTGGTTATACACATATGTATATATTCATTGACAAAATTCTAATTTTGCAAATAAACTATTGTTGAAACTGGAAGTAATTTGGAGTGGAATAATTCAGGTTTGTATACTTATATTTGGTTAGTTGCAATTTCTGTATTAATTTTGACTTTAAAAATCAAGTGTTCAATGCTAATCTAAAATATCATTAAAATATAATTTCTTCATAGTGATTTGCTTCTCTGAATTTTGTATAAGGCATTAACAGACTCTAAAGTGACCCAGGCCATTATTTTAAAATCAAATATATCATTAAAATAGAACTTTCTAGGATTTTTATACCCATGGTTTAAAATATAGTTTTTATATATAAGCTCACTGTATGCTCCTATAAGACTCAAAGAAAAAACAATATATTCTAGATTTTTCATGTTTATACTTAGTATTTCTTTGATCTATTATTTGTCTTTAGTAGTCTATCTTCATAGCTGCATCTTTATTTTATCAACAGTCATCTGAGACATCTTATTACAAGACTCATCTTAAAATTCACAAGAGAAACATGCACTTGATTTTGTTTGTGTTATTTCAAGTATTTATCACTAAATCTAATGACAAATAACAAAATAAAGGATATCCATAAAATAGAAATAAAGCAGTTGATATTTTTTGTACTTCTCCCTAGTTAAAACACACACACACACACACACACAGAGTTCTTGTGCAACATAATGGGGAAGAAAATACTTCATGATATAGAAATTTGTTGATGCAGTTTTTGAGGAAAAAGAGTAATTTAGTTGTGCTCATATTTGATGTGGTTAGCTATCATATCTGAAGAAAAAGGGGCTTTTTAGGCACTGAATTAGACATAATAACTGTTAACAAACTCTGACAGTAAGGCTTTTGTTTAGAGTAAATCTAGGAAATTAAAAGTTTACCTGAAATCCATTTGAGCAATAGATATTGTCTTAATCTCCTGATGATTTTAACTTCATGAATTCTATTTGAAAGTGACACTCTGTCCCCAGTGAAGTCTTCATTGGGTTAGGGTTGTCCATGTTTTGATATTTCATCCCACCAAAATCTATACTGAAATTCAATCCAATGAGATAGTATTGGGATTTCAGCCTTGATGAGATGTACTCACTTCCTGGCAGTCCTGTCCTCGGGAATGTATTAGAATTACTATAGAAATGTCAGTAGAGATGAGTTCTGTCTCTTGTTATTCTAACCTCTGAGGAATAGTTCTCTCTCTGTCTGTTTGTCTCTGTCTGTCTGTCTCTCCCTCCCTCCCTCTCTGGTAGATGTAGCATTTATGTGCCACCTTGAAAACAGAGGCTGAGCCCTTTGCACACATCAAAAACTCAGTTTCTTTGACTTTTTAAATCTCTAATATATGTAAAATCATTTTCTAACATCCTTCTCTAATAACAAAAATAGAGTAAAGTTACATTCCAGATATTTGGATTTTTAACAAACTCTTTAAAAATGGCATCCATATTGAGTGATCTGACAAATATCTGGCCTAACAATTTGTAAGAAAATACAAAGCAACTACTCATTGGAGTATGTTGTGCATCAACACCTTAAGCATTGAGGCTTTCAGGAGCAGGACTGTGTTGCAGTCAACTGAGTTCTTGGTCCAGGGGGTCCCATGAAAATCCCCAAACAGGTCAGACTATTGCTAGGGCAAAGGGTTGGCTCCGCAAAATGAAAGCAATACCCCACTGCTGAGGACAAACCCCCACAGAACTTATTAAACATAACGAAGTAGAACTGATGTCTACATGGAGCCTTCAGCCCTGGCTTCTAGTCTCTTTGGTGCAGAGAGGTACTCTGTATGCTATCAAAAGAGAAACATAAATATAAACCCAGCCATAAAATCTTTGACCTACAATCTGTCATGCCTGGAAAATATGGTAGGGCAATGGTGGCATAGAACTTGTGGAAGCTGCCAACCAATATCAAATTTGACTTAAGGCCACGTCACTAGCATGAACCCCTATGAAACACCACTTGTATAACTATGAATCAGAGACTAGATAGCCCAGAAACCAGACAAGACAATACTTGCCAAAAAAAAGTATTAATAAAAATGACTACTAATGAAATTCTGCTATACTCAATAGATCAATGCTTTATTTGGTTATTATCAGAGAAGAGAAGCAGATAGCAACAGATGGTCAGGGAGCAGATAGCAACAGATGCAAAGAACCACAGCAAGACATTATGTGAAGGCAGTATAAATTGGAAAGCTCTGTTAGATCACCCCTCTTTAGAACTCAAGAAACACCACAGCAGATAAGGCAGAAAGATTAGAAGAACCAGAGGGTATAGAGGACACCAGGAGAACAATATCCCCCAAATCTGCTAATCAAGGTGCATATAAACTCCCAGCGACTGATCCAGCAAGAACAGAGTCTACATGGATCTACATCAGGTCTTCTGTATATTATATCTTATTACCTTTTAGTATAGTATTTTTACAGAACTTCTGAATGTGAAGAAGAGTAGGTCCCTGGCCTACTCTTAGGATTCTTTTCCTCTGCTTGGGTGGCTGTTTCCTAATTCAATATGATATTTTTTACTTCATCTTATTATATTTTATTTTGTTATTTTTGGGTTGTTACCTCTTATAAGCACATTGTTCTCTAATGAGAGACAAAAAGAGAGTTTACCTAGAAAGGAAGGCAGGTGGGGAGGAGCTGGGAGGAACAGAGGAAGGGGAAACAATAACCAGGACATTTTGTATGAGAAAAAAATAATCTGTATCCAATAAAAAAGAAAAGCATTCTAATGCTGAACCATATGCACAAACTTTTTAATGAGACTGTTTCAATTATGATGAAGTGGTTATTCAACTCATAACCTGCTGTCAGGGGCACAACTTTAATAACATCAAAATTGATCAAGACAGTGCTGTGGACAATTTTTATTTTTATAATAAAATTTTATTGGAACTAGCAGTAGATTGGGGTAGGATAATTTTGGTTTATAGTTTTATGTTTTGTTTATTACAATTTCTGTATTAATTTTGACTTTTAAATGTTATAGTAAATCTTGTGTTTTGCATATCACTGAGTTCTGAATCTTATGCACCTACAGAGAACACCTGACTTTTTCCCATGTTCTAACTCAGTTTTAAAAAAATTCTTTTTAGGGCATTGTTGTTTTTTTCCATGTATTTCTGTGCAACATATGGGTACTTTGTCTGTAGATGCCAGAAGAGGGTGCTGGATCCACTAGAACTGAAGTTACTTATACTATTTTGTCACCATGTGTGTTCTGGGACCTGACCCTGGGTCTTCTGAAGGAGTAGCAATCACTCTTAACTTCTGAGCATGTCTCCAACCCTTTCCCATTTTCTGATTCAGCATTTTTATCCATGGTTTGTTCTTTCAAATGTTGTTTTGGTCAATCTATTTGAACTTCATTTACATAATTCCTTGTAGAATTGGCATCAACACAAATGTATAGATAGTAATCTGACAAAGCTCATTTACGGTTGATCACAGATATTATTACCTGTTCCTGTGACAACTTTATATTGCTTCAACAACTTCTTTGTTACAGTTTGAATGAAAGACTCATAGTGTACTAAAATTATAGGTTCTCCCTTGAGAAGCTTAGATGTTACATAACACACAAACACTATAATTTCCTTTTTGTATTGTGATAAGATATGTTACAAAATCCAATATACGTGATTTTTATACTTATATTTACTAGTTTATTCTTATGTAAGGTTAAGGTTCTTGCTATTGAACTTCTTTGCACTTTTATGATTTTTCATATATTCAATAATGTTTAAAAATACTTGATGAAATTTGTGTCCACAAAGAAGAAAAAAAATAATTTTTATTTAAAAAGTTTCATACTTTGTTATTTACCTAAAGATTATATTTCTAATAAATGCTTTGAACTTAAATGGTAAATGTTCATTCTGTGCCAACAAACGACTAGTGAGATGAAGTGTCAGGTTCTTCGATGGAGTAGCTGAAATTTTTCTTTGGTAATCTTTATGATAAAGTTCCCATGACCATTATATGGCTAAAGAGAAAAATGTATGTGAGTAAATGTTAGTGTGTCAGCTTTAGTTAAAAGATACCAGTGGACTAGGACAATTCGAGCTCATTTATCACCGTGAAGGAGAGAAGGGGATCCAGCGCTCATATGACTGGTGGCTTCTATTGTTTCCTCTGCCTGAATTTTGATAAAGTGTGACTCTTGCCTTAGAGAACAATCTCCTGGAGAAAGAGTGACTTCAATGTCATGCAAATTAAGTAAGTTAATATGATTATTTTTGTTTGATTTGCTTTAACTGACAATTTGCCCCAACCTAGAATAATCTTGGAAGAGAACTTCAGTTGCGGGCTTGGTCTGTGGGCATGACTGTGGAGGAGTATCTTGTTAATTAATGTAAGAGGATTCAGCCCAGTGTAGGATGCATTGTTCCCTAGGCAGGTGGTTCTTAGCAATGTAAGGAAGCTTGCAAGGCATGTGTTTGTTGCCAGATAACCATGACAGTCCTTTGTAGTTTTTTGTAGTTCTTGCTTAACTGTGAAATGACTTTCTAGGTGGTAGGCAATGCCATGTTAGACAGCAAGCTGGCCTACATGTTCCTGTCAAGTTTCTGCCTTGAATTTCCTCATGGATGAACTATGTCCTATAATTATAAGACAAATAATTCCTTTCCTCCAACCGAATAGCTTACTTTGGTCATTATAATTTAATAGAACAACAGAAGGGAAACTAGAGTACTTCCTTTTCCTGAGTGCAGAGAAAAACAGATTGGTAGGTGGACTAGAACAATTATATGAGACTATGCCAAGTGAATTTTATTCTTTTGTTGACTGAAAAAGGTATGTGTAGTTACCATATACAGAAACAGACTCTGTATATCTTAGGAAAAGCATGTTTCTGGGAATAAACCAAACAAAAGCAAAATACAGGTTTCCATAATGTTTTCCACAATGACTCAGAAGCAATTACAGCAGGGGTTTATTAAAATGGTTGGACATTAAAAACTAAAATCAATAAACCAGAACTTCTAATGGCAATAAAATGAGATTAAAATATTATTATAAAATCCCATGTGTTGCAATATGAGTGGCGGGGCTGCATCCCCAGCACCCCGGCCGCCTGCTAGTTTATGCCCCGAAATAATTACACGGACACTGTATTGTTTTAATCACAGCTTGGCCCATTAGTTTCAGCCTCTTCTTGGCTAACTCTTGCACCTGGACTAGCCCATTTCTAATAATGTTGTAGCACCCCAACATGTGCTTACTGGGAAGATTCTAGCCTATGTCCATCCTGGGTCTGAGCTTCATGCGTGTGTGCCTCAGAGAACAGAGCTATCGCGTCTACCCGGGAGAGGGGAGCATGGCGTCTCTGAGCTCACTTCCTCTTCCTCCCAGCATTCTGTTCTGTTTACTCCTCCCACCTATGTTTTAACCTATCAGGGCCAAGCAGTTTCTTTATTGCTTAACCAATGAAATCAACAGATTTATATATGACATCCCACATCACCCATGCTCTGAATACAGAATCTCTTACTGCCTGGACCTATTTTTGACACTCAGTTTGCCTTCACTTCTGTTACCAGCCCACTTGAACTACCGGAAATCCTCCATGTAGCTGTATCTTAGAGTCTATCTTTAGCTTTTTCTAGCCAGTAAAACAAAGGTTCCTGCTTCTTCGTCCAATATCATTTTATTTGCCCTGAAATTAAGGCAACCATAGATACTCTTCTGAAGATGCTTCCAAATTTAAAGATTTCTCAAGTTTTGACAAGAACACTTGGCTACCTAACCCATAGCCATCTTAATTGCAATAATGCATTTCATATTTCTTAGGCAGACTACCAATCATTGACAAAATATGTGACTGTCTGGTTCATTCACAATCTAACATTTTCCATGGACTTCCAGCTTTAGGAAAAAGGTGTTTTTATAAACTGGTTGATAAAAATGATTATTTTAAAATTTCTATTTGGAAAAATATTGCATATTGAATATTTTTGCTGCATTTACAATTAATTTCCTACTAAATACAAAATAATATCCCAATATAACATGCACATTGTTATGATCTAAAAGCAGCAAAATTAACATGAATAGTGGTAGTTGACTGACTCAACATCTAAAGATGTTGGCTAAATCAAAAGATAAGTGCAAGCTACAAAGGCAATCCCCATTGTTTATACTGAGTTTAGAAACAACAGAAAAAGGTGTTACATTTTGTTTAAGACACATAAAAAGATTGGAATTTAAATATAAGACAAATGTTATAGTTAAAGTCAAGATGAATGTCTAGGTTCTATTCTATAATACATCCAGCTATCAAGAACTAATAGAGTTGAGGATTTATTAAAGAAAGAATAAAGATATTATATATTATTTGAATAATAATCCCCCACTTGAATTTTCATACCCCTTATTAGAATTAAGAGCTATAAAATCGGTTAGAATATAGAACAGCTGGATTATATTTTTTTGAAAGAAGATATGCTTGCTTTTCCAAATTTTTAGTTGGTGTGCATAACCTCTTTCCAAATGCATTTATTTACCAAGTAAGTGTCTTCATTATTCCACATTTAATTCATAGATAGTAATTTTCAGATGAAATAATAAATACTACCTGCTTCAGGTATCTATAGCTGCATAAAAGAACCCCTGGCATGAAGTTATATTGATGCTGCAACGATTTATTTGCTCAAAGATTTTTATTTTGAAAAGTATTCGAGAGAAGACATTCTGTGGCATATACATCAGCTGGCATGTTTGAAATACTGCTGGTAGGTTTTCTAGTAGTGGGGTGAATCATCTGATAGCATCATCATTCATTTAACTAGTGGTTACTGATAACAGTTGACTGATACATCCATAGGAGCTTCTGCACTTGGCCTGCCCACATGACACTGATCAGCTTCTAGCAATAGAAAGCTCAGCAGGAAAAGGTGCGGCTGGAGAGGTGATGCATGGACCAAGGTTCTTGTTGCCAAGCTTAAAGACCTTAGCTAAATCTCCTTCAAATTTTGTATAGGATCAAATTAATGAACTATATATATTATATAAGAACAATATAAAATTGTTTGATTCACATATATGCAAGGATTGAAATCCAAATGAAGACAGTACTTTCTGCCAGTTTAAATCGACTCTTAAAAAGTCAATACAAGCCAGGCGGTGGTGGCGCACGCCTTTAATCCCAGGACTTGGGAGGCAGAGGCAGGCGGATCTCTGGGAGTTCGAGGCCAGCCTGGTCTACAAGAGCTAGTTCCATGACAGGCACCAAAGCTACAGAGAAACCTTGTCTCAAAAATCCAAAAAAAAAAAAAAAAGTCAATACAAGGTTACTGAAAAGGTGTTTGTTAAGTGGAGAAAAGCTTAATCCTACCTCAACTTGATAGGTCGTGTTTTATTGGCACTCATAGGAGGCTTTCCCCATTCTGAACAAAAGTGGTGGTTTGGAGAGGTGAGGCAATGAGGAGGAGGGAGAGGGGAAGTTGCAGTCAGGATGTAAAATGAATGAAAAAATTAATTAAAATAAATTTCGAAAAATAATCTTCCACCAATAAGAGACAATAACTGAAATTTTAATTCATCAGCCATGTATATATTATTTAGGATACCAGAAATGTCTATGTTTGAGAACTCATAATTTTAAAAAGTTTGTTCAGAGGTTCTTTTCTAAGCAATCTTATTTCAATCACCTTTCTGTTCTACATAAAAATACCTGACAGTAATTAAAAGCAGGCGAGGTTTATTGTGAATTATCAACAGAGAATTTTTGGTTTGTCATCATAGGATACCTTTGTTTTGGTTTCTTTTAGTGGAACAACATGGTATATGATGTTGGTAGTTGAAAGAGCTTTCCACTTACAGTAGCTAGGAAGCAAAAAGAGAGAACAGTGGCTAAAGTCCAAGTATCCTCACAAAAGAAGTCTCCCATAGGGAAATCTCCACCTCACAGTGGCTAGGACGCAAAAAAAGAGAACAGTGGCTAAAGTCTAAATATCCTCACAAAAGAAGTCTCCTATACTAGGCTTCATCTTATAGGATCCTTAATTTCTTACTAACACCACAAGCTGAAGACCTGATGAATGTGGGAAACATATAGTTTTTAGAAAATGTGCTACTTAGTAGTCGTCCAAAATCATCACTTATTGACAGTGAAATATAAAAAATTAGAAGTGATATGGTAACATTCAATGTAATCTTCCACTTGACTATCAAGAACTAAAGAAAATAGAAAAAAATATCAACATCTAAAGCTGTATATACTCTAAAGCAAGGTGGTTTTCTAGTCAGCCATGTTAAAAGTACAATTGTTGTTTATACAAGTGGTCTTTTTACAAATACCTAGCTGGGTGACATTTTTTTTCTTGTTTACTTCAAAAGCATTCATTTCATATGACCAAAATAGAACCAGAATTTTGAAAAGATTAAACTCAATATGTGGAAAAGGCTGTTTTCTTTTGCTTCCATCTATCACCCATTAATCCAATACTTCAAAGAATATTTCTGAAAGAATGTTATCACCCTGGAGTAAACAACACACTCATAACATCCATTCTGTTGCCTTTTAACCATAGTTGGGATAGCAGATATATCAAAAGAAACAATAATTGTCATAAAAGCAGATAACTCATTATAATTCCATAGAAGATCATGAACAAACTAATGAAATAAAGCTCTTAAGAGCATTCTTAAACTCAAACTCTACAACCTGCCACTGATTCACAGGTGCTGGATGGATGAGAAAATGCAGCAATTGAAGCAGGGCTTTGGAGAGGGGCAGAACACCTTTCAGGAATGTAGTTCTTATGTGTATAGAATCACATATGTTTGGCCAAATGCAGTAACAATGACAACATTCTAAAAATAATAAGCTGGTGTTTAACTTATTTGGCCTCAAAAATATCCTCCTGAGTTTATATCTGGGTAGGGAGAGGAAGAACATAGCAGCTGAGAACACTGCACCATTGGTCTATGTAATCCCCTTACACAACTTTGAAAAAAAATGTTTATCATGTGTAGAAAACTCAATCCATAAATCTAGCTGCACCCGTTAAAGGTTTAGCAAAACTGAGTGCTCATGCCAACCTCCCTCAAGAAGTTACCCACACATCTAAGTCAGTCACCATCACCCTTGATGCCTTCCCACTCATGCTGGCTGAATTCCTAGACTTTGGAGATAAGACACAAACCATAACTAACAGAGCCAGAGACAGCAAGCAATAGATCAGAATTGTTTTATGTCACCAAATGGAGTAGGTTTGTTGGGCATCTCTAACAGTAGGAGGAGCATACAAATGGGAGGGCATTAGCTATAGGAAGAGTGGGCAGCAGGTGCAATCTTTCCCTTAAATTCCCCTTTAGTTAAATGAGCTCCTCCTGAGAGAAAGGGAAGTAAGAACAAAAATAGCTTTCCTTGTTTCCAAAGATAGATTCTGAATTTAAGAACTAAGCAGGGGTTTAGGATGGGGAAGAACATTTACATAAATGAGGAGAGATGAGACATCGCATCCTGGAATTTTCTAATGTTAGCCATTCTAAGAGATGTTAACTGAGAGACCGCTCACTGCTGTGCAGTGCAAGTGGGCAGAAGATGGCTGCCAAAGATGCATTGCTAGAGGATACTATGATGAGTAAATGCGTGATGGAGAAGGAGAGAGAAAGAGAAGCAGAGCAGTTCATTGGCTGTGTAGAGAGATGGAACTGGAGATGCTATAACAGTGAAGACCACTCTGATGGAAGTAGCCTGCACCTGAAGCCCTGTCCATACCGGTGCTGCTGCCAAGGGCCATGTTTGGGTTCATGACCCTACTGCAGCCAAGGTCTGTGTTGATGTCCATGGCCAGTGTTACCACCAAAGCCTTGCCGATGCCCTGTATCTGGACTGCTGCCTAAAGTCATGTTTTGTTTCAGAGCTGTGCTGAGCTGGCTCCACCCCTTGCTAACATAGGGAGAACTCTCACCAGCCCTAGTGGCATGGGAGAGCTGGCCCTGGAGGCCTGAGCACAGGGAAGGTGGATCCTAATACCACTATGATGAACGGCTAGGTGATGGGCAAATGAAAGAACAAAGTTGGTTGTTGTTACTATTATTTTCTTTTGGATGTAGGTTACAAGGGTGGGAGGCAGATATGGAATGACTGAGAAATAAGTGAATTATGATGAATGAAGTGACATTCTCAAAGAACCAATAAAAATTATATTAAATTTGAAAAAAAATAGAAGTTGACTATGTTAAAAAATGAAAATGACAACATTGACATTTATTGCCTAGTTCAGAAATTGAGTATCACACTAGCAACATATTTTATCATATGGTTAAGAGGTTTGTGATAAGGAAGGACAGACTCCTATGAAGAACCACATCTGGTAAAATGCAGAGAATAAGGTACTGTGGGTGCATAGCTCCAGTTAGCACACATGCAGTACAACTCCTACACTAAAGGCTCAGGGGTTGTCACAGAAGGGGACCAGGACATCTGCTGCAAGGGAAGACACACTCATGGAATCTCAACAATATGGTTATGTAAACAAGATCCTAATGATAACCAGTCAGCAGCCATCAGGGATGGGAAAGACTTCATAGGACCCCCACCCCTCAATAAAGAGCTACATGCAAGCAGTGGGGGTGTGAGAGGGAGAATCAGTTTCCTCCAGGGTCAAGCCCGATGATACACTATCTAATCCCGAGTGGTGGCTCTAACCATATCACATGTGAGTAATGCTTAAAAAAGAGTTAGTAGGCTGTACACACACGCACACACACACACATAGACACACACACACACACACATAAAAATGCTAAATATACTTATGTAATAATAACTGATGTTGGTCACATTTGAGACAGGGTTGGGGAAGATAGAAGACTTGGAGGAAGAGATGGAGAGGTGTTAGTAATATGGATAAAGAAATAATATAAGAAATTCTTGAAAACTAAGAAAAAATTAAAACTAGGGAAAAGAATCTTCAAAAGCAAAGTGTTTTGGTAGATGTGTGTCTAGGAAGGGACCTGAGAAGGCTCACACAGATGTGTGTGTTTATATCTTGCCATGGGTTTTCACTGCGCATATGGACTTTGATTAATTTTTTGAGAAATAAAACTATTGCTATTTACTAACACAGATTCTCCCTTATAGAAAAAAAAATGTGTCACAATAGTGAGCTCTTAATTCTCTTTTTAAGGGCAAACAAGTGTCTTATCAGAGCTTTTGCAGACCAGAATGTAGCAATATAAGGAAAAAAGCCATGCTCTGCTTTGCATGGAATTATTCCAATCCATGGTCTCTAGGCCTTTAGCAGGCTTGTGTTTCAGCTGCGCTGAAGTCATTTCCATGAGAGACTTCTCCAATAGCTTAACAGTCCTATGAAAATTAAGCCAGCTGCTCTTCTGTGACCAGCTAAAGCTCTTATTTAATCATCATTGCTTCTTTGTAAACCATGAATTCTTGAATCAAGCATAGAAATGAAAGGGAAAAGTCAAAGTTAAACATTAACTACAGAAAAATTTCTCCTGAAATTTATCAGTTTTTTT
>NW_026068049.1:3857855-3880997 GCF_014885135.2 Alexandromys fortis | reverse complement strand
CAGGTGAACAACCTAAATAGACCTGTTAGTCGCGAAGAACTAGAAGCTGTTATCAAAAACCTCCCTACCAAAAAAAGCCCAGGACCTGATGGTTTCAATGCGGAATTCTACCAGAACTTCCAAGAAGAGCTAATACCTATACTCCTTAATGTATTTCACAATATAGAAGCAGAAGAGTCATTGCCAAATTCCTTTTATGAAGCTACAGTCACTCTGACAAACATGTCAGTAGGGTGGAACAGCAAAGGCTTAGTTAAATCTAACTGTCTGAACATGGTTTTTATTTGTTTGCACTAATTCCTAATCAATTCCAAGAATTCAAATGATGTTTGATTTGGAAGTATAAGCAAGGAGATTCTTTTTTTTTTTCTAATTAAATGAACTTTGTTCCTTTACATAAAAGGTACTGGGAATCAATGGCTATTTCTGAACATCCAAACAACTGTCTAGCTTATAAACCATACAATGACAGTCTGTCTGTCTCTGTATCTGTGTGTGTGTGTGTGTGTGTGTGTGTGTGTGTGTTAGTACCTAAGATGTATAATCCTCAATTTCAAAGTATTTTAAAACCTTAAAAGCCAAATTTTTAATATTTTAAAGTATTTTAAAACCTATAAAGCTAGCAACCTAAAAACATAGACAAGACATATTATACAATCATCTGTAAGCTAAACTCATCATCGTTAGCTAAAGACAATAAATGACCTAAATACTAAGGGAGTCGTCATGGTCTCAAAAGCTGTGATGTAAGAAATACTCAGTATCCTTGGGAGTAAGGTCATATTCTGCACAGTTGATGACCAAATGCAGAATGGTGGGTAAAAAAGAAAAAGCAAAGATCTACAACTGGAAAAAGTGAGTTATATTTTTGGCATCACAGATATACGATATCTGCGGTAAGAATTGTATGTTGGTGCCGGTAAACATATACATTTCGAGAAAGAGTTAAAGATTATATTGATGAAAAAGAACTTAGTTTCAGATAATGAATACATAATAAGTAACCTTATTAGAAAGAAGGTTGTTTAACTTTGCATGTCTGTTTCTGAATTTCCTCTCCCTTTCTCTGTCTTTCTCTGTCTTTCTCTCTTTTCCCCTCTTCTCCCCTCCTTCAATTCAATATTGTAAATTAAGCTGCCATCAACCTAATATGAGGTTAAACTGTTGAAAGTAGACTAAAATGAATTAAGTTGCTCAAATACAGCGGTCACCCTAAGAGGTCTGGAGACACGGGCTACTTCTTTCTGTCTTCCCTGGAAGACCCGTTGTGTGCTCTGGGTCCTTTAAGAATAAAGGGGAAATAGAAGGAGGTGAGTAAAAGCTGACCCTAGTTTACAGGCTCTGCAAGGCTTACCCCTGCAAATCGCCTTACTGACCTCAGGCCTAGGGTGATTTTTCACAGCTCTCAGCAACATCCTGTCCAACTCCTTACAAAGAAAGCTGAAAGATTAGGGATGTCAGACTCTCCTATATTAAAATCTGAAATGCAGACAGATTGATTGTCAGCTGAGTGGCAAGTCTGAGAGAGCCAAGTTGGAATAGGGGCTCCTCTGATTACCTGCAGTGAAGCAGAGTCCTTTACATGGTCAACCTGTAATTTTGGTGATTGCTCCAAAGCTTGGTTAGCAGAGACAGGGAATAACTATGTGAAGGTGTTGAAAAAATTTTCCTTGAAACATTATCCTCTTTATAAATGTATCACTATACCACATTTTCTTTATGCATTCTTCTAAAAATAGTGACACTATCAGTATTAGTTGCAGAAACTCTTTGTGTCTATGACAAGCACTAACGATAATTCACATCACCAGAGACGCCACAGCATATTCTAGCTTTTCTAATTATTTAATGGCTTTAACTTCATTATAAATAAGCTTATGCAGAGCCTTAAAAATTGCCACCAGCAAAATCATTAGAGGAGGTTCAGAACGAAGAATAACTAAAGTGTTAGGCAGGTATATCATTTTGAAAAGATACACAATTCATAATACAACCGCTCACACAGTAAACCAGTCATGACCACAGCTGTGACGAGATATGGATAATTTTTTTATAAAACAATGGCTTTTCCAGTCTTCATAGAGTGTATATGCATGAAAGAAAGTCAATCTTGTTAGTATCACTTTTTGTTCTAATTAAAATACAAATGTGATGAAAGATGACAGACCCTTGCATCATATTTTCAGATATTTCTGAAACCTGTGTGCTTTACTACTTGCTTTCTAAATGGCTACAGTTTGGATCTTTAGGCTCATGGGTTGCAGGCTTTGTTCCCTTTAAAGACATTGTGGGGAGGTGGTTGAAAGGCAAAGGTACCTGGTAGAGGAAAGGTGGGCCACTTAGGAACATCCTTGAGATGCATTTGAACTGCAGCCCTCTCTGCTCTCTTTCTTTCTGGAAGCCATTAGGTGATCATCTTGCTCTCCTATGTACACCCTGCCATGATGTCCTCACTTGCCCATTCGAGCATGAGTGAGAATTTATGCATCAAAAAGTTACTCCTCTTCCCCCTGTAAGTGTACTATCTCCAGGCTTTGATTTATTAACACTGAAAAATTACAGAGTAAATTTCAGTCTTAAAAATGATGGAAATACAGAGAATTTTCTATTTTATCTTAATTAGGATTCCTGTTAGACGTGTATCATTTGCATATAGACTCAAGTGTAATTTGCAGAAGCAGGGCAGCTGGCATATAAAGTGGGAATCTTAGGGTTGTAAATTAGAAGAGAATGCATGAGGAATACCTCTTTCCAAACAACTAACAGGAATTTATACTGAGCTTAAACATCAATCAACTATATTGTAATTCAGTTCTGATACTAAACACCAAAATTAGCATGAGCATTGCACATTAATCAGCCAAGTTGCCCATGCTTCAATGTAAGCCATACATATGTAGTTCCTACAACATCTTAATTTCAGACCCCTTCAGATGAAATAATTTACGAAAATGACTAGAACGCAAGACAGAGTTAGTTACAAGTGTTGGTTGGCTATAAAGAGTATGGTCCGGAGACTCACACAAATAAATCCATGTATGAGGTAGACTCTGAACAGGACAGTACAGCATCCTTCCCCTGTGTCTGTAAGGACAGGAGATCCCTCCCTTAACATTAAGTTTTCATCAGTACAAACTTGTTCTTTGTTATCTGGTGATATATAAAAAGAGTTGCAAGTTATGGTCAAGAGGATTCTGTCCGTGAGACCAAATCATGGCATGTATCAGCTTCTGCAAATTTGTATTAAATAAATTTTTTATTATTTCATTGAGAAAAATAAGTTTAAAATAAGTAAAATAGAGTTAAAAGCATTTTGAAGAAGTGAATTTGCTTCAAAATTCTCTCCAAATACTATTTTGGGATTATGATACTTTTCTATGCATAGAATTATTTACTTTCTTAAGGCCCTTGGAAACAGAATACTGTATTCTTATTTTCTTTGGGTTGTTCATTTAGTGATAATTCTAGAATATAAATGATATTCATAAGAAAACGTCTACAATATGGTGTTGGTATACTGTTTTTAAAAGTTTGAAGCTGTGACAAAAGAGGAAATTTGATTTTTTCTAAGAGACATTATGTTAAATACTCAGTTAAATATAAATTAAATTATTGAGCATTATTTTAAATTTAAAGTATAAACTTGAAATAGAATTACCATGTCTTTTGTCTCAAGTTTCCAATGGTTTTTCAGAACCAATTTATATATATATATATGTATATATATATACATATATATATATATATTATGTCTTAAATGTTATGTACTTCCTTCTTATTTTTTACATCAATGGTTAGCAACTTATCTGACACTGAATATTTTGAGTAACTGGAATACCTCCAAGCTTACAATCTGTTCTTCCTTTAAAAAGAATGCAAGAGACAAAATAAAACATCATTTCATTACAAAATATTGAATCTTGGGCTTAATTGAATTGTTGGCATTACTGAATTCAGATTAAATGTATTTGGATCAATGTTAATTGGCTTAGCTAGGAAGTTCATATCATTGAGTCACTCATAGCTTTATGAATCACATCCTTTGCTGTTTCTTTTGGGGGAAAGTAATAAATTCCTTCTTGTATCATTGGATTATATGAAATTTGTTATTGCTGAAATGATAGGTGAATTGAACTCAAATAATTTATACTTTGGAAAGATTGTAGCCAATTACTTACATATGATAAACGATCATGCTGAGAAGAAAAAACTGTTGATTTGTTAGTTGTGTTCAGTCTATTATTGTTTAATTTTTCATTATGTTTAATTTCTGGGAGGAACGTCTAATAAGAACTCTTGAATATCTGTCTTCTATTTTCTCTGAACAAGAGAAAATTCTGAAGTCCACATCAGCTATTGCTTAAGAGAAATTTCAGTCAACTTTTCGTGGAGAACAGTCATGCATTCATTGACTTTGTTCTTTCAAATTAGTAAGCCAGAGTAACATTTGATAAACATGTACGACAGAATATGATGTGCAGCTAATTCAACCTTTATTTACCTCCTTCTTGATGCTATTCTAGTGTCTTTACGTATTTAATATCTAATATATAACAATAGGTATGTTCTTGCTAGTTTTATGTCAGTGTGTCCAAGCCAGAGTCATTTGGAAAGGTGGAAAGTCCACTGAAGTGTTGCTCCCACAAGATCCTTCTGCAAGCAATCCTGTGGTGTATCTTGATCGACGCTTGATGGGGAAGGGTCCAGTTCACTGTGATCAAAGCTACCCCTGGGCAGGTTGTCATGGGTGCTATAAGAAAGCAGGCTGAGCTGGCCTCGAGGAGGAAGCCATTAAGCAGTTTTTCCCATGTCTTTACATTAGATCCTCCCTTCAGTTTCTTGGCCTAATTTTCTGACCTTCCTTCCTATCATGATGGACTGTAATGAAGTTATATCAGCATGAAACAAAAGCTTTCCTCCTCAAGTTTTCTTCTGGTCATGACATTTTATCATAGCATCAAAAACCTTAAATAAGACACATATTTAATATCACAAAGACATATAGATACACACACAACTCTCTCTCCCCATATATATGTATATATATATGATGTAGATGCATATATATACAGAATAATTATCATTATATATCATTCAATTCATCCTCTACCCTGTTCTTCTCAAAAATAACTACTGATCATATTTTGGAGATCAAATGAAATTATCTCCCTCTGCCTGAACCTCGTAAGTGATTGGTGATAATACTGACTCACCAGGGAGTATTTCATTACAAAAACATGGGCATAAATTTTTATATTCTTGGAAAGCCAGTCAGAAATAAACAAAAATAAGCATAGAACATATTTCAACATCTCAAAATTTTTGTTTGACATAGTTTATGCTAGCTCAAATATTTTTTTGTACAAAGTACTTATGAGGTACAAAATATTCCATTCTTGGTAAGGCTGTTGTAAATTGTTTAGTCTTTAATGTATGAGCTGTAAAAATAAATTTTATTTTAGGGTTGCTTTATTTTCCTATCCACAACCTTTGCACAAGACATGTGGAATTAAAGAAAAACATCTGAAGCCATCATGAACAGAAAGTATATTCATGCCCTCTGACCCCTTGATTCTCCCATATTCTTGGAGGCAAAGACAATTCCGTGTCCTGTGTAGCATGTGGCTCACAGTCATAAAATAATGCCACACAGAAGGTCTACTGAATCAACAAGAAAACTTTATAACAGCAATAAGTTGCTTTTAAAAGGTGGTGATAAAGGCCTAGTTCTGTTTTCATATGAGACCACTTCTGTGTGTTTTCATTGTATTTCTTAAAGCATGCACTATCTCCTTCCATTCCTCAGCCTTGAAGAAGATGGGAGGAATCTCTGAGCTGCGTGGACACTTAGGGAAAGGATGACATTCTGGCTGGTTTTAAGATGATGGATAATTATTTTCATCACAACACATAGCCTTAATCCTTAACCTTGGTGTCTAAAATAAACACTGCAATTGTTAATCAGAGACCTCTGGTTAGAGTGAAATACACAGCTACCAGACAAGTCATATCACTCACACTAGAGAAGTATTCAGAGGCCGTTTTCTAAAAAGACGTTATCTTGGCAGTGGCAATATAGATAACAGAAACTGACCAGAATGTAGTTTGCTGTCAGTTGCATCCATTTCCTTGCCTAAGGCAATTAATTACCAGAGTAGTAACTGGTTCAAGAGTGTTCCAGGAGCCTCAAGCATCAAGTCCAAGAAAAGAAAATTCTTTATGCTTTCTGCATTACTCAGCATTATACAAAAATAGTTTTCTTCATGAAGATTGTGACTCTGTTTCTCTTCTTATTTTGTATATAGGACTAAGGGTAATATTAAATGCATGTAAAATGAATAATAAATAGATATTTGTAGGATAGATGTTTCAGGTGATTTTGCCACAAAGGTCACAATGAAAACTGTAAACAGCCCACATCTACTTCAGCTATAATTTTCATATGCTGTTGAGGTCTGTCATTATTACTTTTAAAAATATTAAATATATTGTGTAGAACAAAAGTAATTTCGCTGTTACTTTCTAACTATCATAAATCCAAAAAACAAGAATAATTTAAATTTATTTATGAAAGCAATGTGATTAGATCTGCCTCAAGATAACTGTAGTGCTGGAAGATGTCTACTCAATAGCAAATTTATTAACTTGCCTCTTATTTAAATGTGTTTTAGAGAGCAACTCTAATGAAAGAAACTGAGAAAACATTTGAATTTGACCATCACTGTGAAATTCCACTTTCTTAATTTTTTTACTTTTGTGTATTGCTCTTGGTATAAAGTAATGCAAGGAAAAAAAATAGTTACTTTCTAAAGCATAGGATGTGGCAGAGGGTGGGCTTTTTAGTGCTATTTTGTTATGCAGTGAGAAAGGTAAAATTTCTTAGTTGAAACTTAATTCTAACCAGTAAAATCTGTCTACAAAATAAAGTTACTGAACAAATATTTTTTTTTGTTTTCACTAATGTGTGTGTGTGTCTACTTAGTCCATTTAATGTTGCTTATATGAACAGAGATTTAAGGTTAGATACTTGTGATGATATAACTTAACAGGGAACTTGTTTCTGAAGAAAATTGACTGTATTTCCCTCAACATCCATTAACTACTTGTGACTTTATAATTAAATGTGTGGCCTTGTGAAATTTCTCCCAAGCCTGCTGACATATTGGCTGGTGTTATTATTATGCAGATATTGATTTGGCATTGTGATGAAATTTTATGGGTGCAGACTACTGATGTTTTGAGTTGATTTTGTATCTAGCCACATCACTGAAGGTATTTATCAGCTGTAGGAGTTCTCTCTGGTATAATTTTTAGGGTCGCTTATATATACTATTATATCACCTACCAATAGTGAAAGTTTGACTTCTTCCTTTCAATTCTAATCCCCTTGATCAACTTTTGTTGTCTTATAGCTCTAGCCAGAACTTCAAGAACCATGTTGAAGAGATATGGAGAGAGTGGGCAGCCTTTACTTGTTCCTGATTTTAGTGGAATTGCTTTGAGTTTCTCTCCATTTAATTTGATGTTGGCTGTTGACTTGCTGTATATTGCTTTTGTTTTGTTTAGATATGATCTTTGTATCCCTGCTCTCTCCAAGACTTTTATCATGAAGGGGTGTTGGATTTTGTCAAATGTTTTTTCATCATCTAATGAGATGATCATTTGGCTTTTTCTTTCAGTTTATTTATGTTGGATTACATTTATAGATTTTTGTATGTTTATTCCTGCACCTCTGGGATGAAGCCAACATGATCATGGTGGATGATTTTTAATGTGTTCTTTGATTCTGTTTGTCAGTATTTTATTGAGTATTTTTGCATCTATGTTCATGAGTAAGATTTGTCTGTAATTTTCTTTCTTGGTTGATTCTATGTGTGGTTTTTGTATCAGGGTAACTGTAGACTCATAGAAAGAGTTCGGCAATGTACCTTCTGTTTCAATTATGGGGAACACTTTAAGGAGTATTGGTATTAGCTTTTCTTTGAAGTTCTGGTAGAATTCTGCAGTAAAGCCATCAAACCTTGGGATTTTTCCTTCCTTCCTTCTTTCTTTCCTTCTTTCTCTCTCTCTTTTCTTTTCTTTCTTTCTTTCTCTCTATCTCTTTCTTTCTTTCTTTCTTTTTTGGAGACTTTGGATTACAGCTTCGATTTCTTTGCAGGTTTTAGGTCTACTTAAATTATTCACCTGGTCTTTATTCAATTTTGGTATATGGTACCTATCCAGAAAAATGTCCATTTCATTTACATTTTTCAGTTTTGGAAAGTATAGGTTTTTGTAGTATGACCTAATGTTTTCATAGCTATTTTCAGTGTTTGTTGGTATGTGCCTTTTTCATTTCTCATTTTGATAATTTGTATGTTATCTCTCTGCCTTTTATTTAGTTTGGATAAGGGTTTGTCTATCTTGCTGATTTTCTCACAGAACCAGCTCTTTCATTTTGTATTGTTTCTTTTTTATTGGTTTCAGCCCTCATTTGATTATTTTCTGTGTTTTCCTCCTCCTGGGTGAGTCTATTTCTTCTTGTTCTAGAACTTTTAGGTGTGCTGTTAAATCACTGGTGTGAGCTTTCTCCCTTTTCTTTAGGTAGGTACTTAGTGTTATGAACATTCTTCTTAGCATTGCTTTCATAGTGTCTCATAGGTTTGGGTATATTGCATGTTCATTTTCATTGAATTCTAAAAAGTCTTTAATTTATTTATTTCTTCCTTGACAGAGGGGTGATTCATTAGTTCACTGTTCAATTTATAGGTCTTTGTAGGCTGTCTGGGAGTAGTATTGTTGTTAAATTCTAACTTTAAACCATCTTGTACTTAATAATTCTTATGGTCCTCTCTGTTCATGCTCTCTGTGTAGTTGTAGCTTGTGTTTCAGCATTCAACTGAGGTTGTGAGAGATAGGTAGGATTGGAGAGCTTGGGGACAGAGTGGGACTTGTAGCTTTCAGAGTCCAGTGGATAAGATGGGGATGTTGGAGCAGCCTATCTGCAGAAAATTCACCTGCTGTGCCTGTCATCTATTTTCTCTTCTTCCTCATCATGCAATGTTTATTCTTTCTTGTTTTTCTTTCTACATATTATACTATGTACACTTTTACTGATGCATACATTGTAGGTTAGAATTTCTAAATGAGGAAGAACATCTGGCTTTCTTCTTCTTGTGAATGTATGACCTCTATGGATATCAAATGTTGTACGTCTATTAATATTTTCCCTGCACATTTAGTGAATTTATTTTTTTAGAGTTTATTAGCATTTTATTTTATATATGTTCCAGATTTTCATTACCAATTCATTTACTGATTGATTTCTAGGTTCCTTTCATTCTCTTGCTGTGGGGAATAAAACATCAATAAACAAGGGGGTGGACATATGTCTCTGTATTGGGTATTGTGTTCTCTGGGTATATGCCCAGGATTGAAGTAGTTCAGTTGCATGGTAGTTCTATTTAAATTTTGGCAGAACCTCCAAACTGATTTCTATAATTGATGTAGTGATATGCAATCTACCAGCAGTGAACCAAGACTCCTTTCTTCACATTTGAATCATCCTTAAATGCTATCTTTCTTGAAGCAACCCTTCCTAATTACATATTAGAGCTCAAACCACTATGCTTAGGTATAGTAAGGGTATAACTGAAATCCATTATTCTAAAGATTAAAATCAGAATAAATAAGATGAATCATTCATGGAAATCATTAATTTGTGGAAATGTTGGAAGTCTTATGAAGTCCCTTCTGTTAAAGAATGTTTTGCTTCTTATATCTTAGGGAAGATACTAATTTTTTTTTTCAGAAAAACAAAGATTATTTAAGGCTATCATAAGAATTGTTGATATTGTGTTTGGAATCTGCAACTACAGCATATGGTAATAAAACTAATTAACTATCCTCAGGATGATGTTTGCCAAGTACTCCAAGGCCCGTTCTTTATTTAAGAGTTAAATAACTATTGAGTCACTATTTATATATGCAAACCAGAATAGAATGTTTTTGAAAATCCCCCACAGTTCATATTTTGGACATTGCCTTTATAATTTATTTGAATATTTATTTATTCAAATCCAATCAGATAATTTTATTTTCTCTGAATATATTAAGCATTAGGTCTAATTTTTACAGTTGTTTGTAAGGAAATTATTTTTAAAAACAACTTCTCTATTAAATCATAACTCAACTGTCCATAATTTATTGATGTCCAGGATACATTTTATTCTTTTCTTTTTTAAATTTAATTTTTTGTATTTTACATACCAAGCATAGTTTCCCCTCCCCACCTTCTGCTCCCCCTACTTGACTCCCATCTGCTCCTCAGAAATTGTAAGATATGCTATGGGGAGTCAGAAAATTCTGACATACCAAGTTGAGGCAGGACCAAGGTCCTCATGCTTACATCCATCCATAAGGAATGGGCTCCAAAAAGCCAATTCATGCACTAGGGATACATCCTGTTCCCACTGGCAGTGACCCCCACAGACTGCCAAAGCCACAGAACTGTCACACATTAGTCATGCAAAGGGCCTAATTCAGTTCTTTGGAGGTTTACCAGATGACAGTCCAGAGTCAGTGAGCTCCAACTAGCTCGGGTCAGGTGTTTCTGTGGGTTTCCCCATTATGATCTTGTCCCTTTTACTCATATAATCCATCCTCCCTCTCTTCTACTAGATACCCAGGCTCAGCCCAGTGCTTAGCTGTGAATTTATGTGTCCACTCCCCTTATCTACTGAATGTAAGTTATATGATGACAATTAGAGTAGTTGCTAATTTGATTAGAGGGGAAGGCCAGTTCGGGCACCCTCTCCACTATTGCTTGGAACCTTTGTTGGGGTCATCCATGTGGATTCCTGGGAAATTCCTTAGCATCAATTTCTCCCTAACCCCATAATGGTTCTTTCTAGCAAGATATCTCTTTCCTTGTTCTGCCTCTCTATTCCTCCCAAGTTTTATGTTTTAATTAAAGATTTTAATTTGTGTGTGTGTGTGTGTGTGTGTTTGAGAGTGAGTGTGTGTATGTTTGTATGTGTGTATACATGTATGGATGGCTATGGAAGCCAGAAGAAAATGTTGGATTCCCTAGAAGTGCAGGTAGTTGTAAGACATGCATTTTGGGTACTGGGAACACTAGAGAAGAAAGAAATTCTCTTTACTTCTGAACCATCCCTCCAATCTCCAGACAGCTGATATGTTTTTAAAAGTTTAACAATATTTTTGAGGTTATTCACCAACGCTGATGGTCCACATAGCTGGTTTTTAATGTTTTATGATAAAACATAACTACAGTGAACATGTCGATGAACCTGGATCCCAGCCTCCATAGGGGTCAAATATCAGATACCCTGCATATTAGATATTTACATTATGATTTTTAACATTAGCAAAATCACAGTAATAAAGTGGAGAATAAGTAATTTTATGGTTGGGGTCATCACAATACGAGGCATGCTATTATAGGGTCACAGCATTAGGAAGGTTGAGAACCACTGGAAGGAAACCCTATAACTATCATCAGTTAGTCCCAATATCCCACCTGACCTGATGTTCCTGGAATTAGAGAGTTGTGACTGACATCTATCCGAGTCATCTTTCAGGGTTGTCTTAGGGTTTCCATCACTGTTATAAAATACTGACCAAAAGCAACTTGAGGAGGAAAGGGTGCTTTGCTGTTTTGTTTTGTTATTTTCTCTCTTTTACAGCTTTCAGGTCACACTCCATCATGTGTATGTCAGGGTGGGAAGTCGGTGCTGGAACTGGAATCAAAACTGAAGAAGAGGCTACAGAGGACTGCTGATTACTGACTTAATCCCCATATTATGGTCAGCCTGCTTTCGTACACCATCCAGGACCACCTTGGTGGGGATAGCTTCCCCCACAGTGAGGTGAGTCCTCCCACATTTGTCAGTAGGCTTGTCAACAAAATCTGAATAAATTTGAGGTGTTTTCTTAATTTAGGTTTCTCTTCTCAAATAAGTCTAGCTTGTGTCAAATTGACAAAATGCCACTAGGACTATTACCTTGTCATTATCATATTTTTTCTTGTTATGGAATTATCAGTATTTCATTTATTTTTATTTCTGAATACTATTCTGTTTTACTTGTGTCTCTTGTCTTGTTTATTAGTTTGTGAATCCTGGGATTTCTTCTATCTTTTATTGGATATGAGTGATACTTCTGTTTTATAAACAGTCTACCCTTCTCACCTCTCATTGAATAATTCAGTGCAAATTATAAAAACTGAAGTCATTCCCCTATGGCCTAAGATTCTCATTTCTGTTGTTTAGAGCTTCCCAAATTTTTATTGGAATGACTAATCTGATTATTATGTAAATTAATGTATAATTTCACTACATCATATACTGACTGAATTTACAACTCATCTTAACTAAGATGGGATGACAGGTGATATTAATAAGACCCACAGAATATGGGCACATGCCTTCCTCACTATGGCAAGAAGGAAAAAAATTGCTCTGCTGGTGGAACCCAAAAATTAACATGATAGTGAAAATAATAATTGCTCTGAAAATTTTCTGCTCTTAGGGCATCAGGAAGACTCTTAGTCCTAAGCAAGAAATAGGGGTTGTGCAGCATCTATAAAAATTCCTAAGAAGTGGATGGTAATAAAGCATTAAATTGCTTCTAAGAGTTTGAGACTTTTATCCATTACATAAATACAATTCAGTCTGGACTGAAACTGTAGTGATATTTCATTTGTATTTTAATAAATAAAGCTTGGCTAAAGATCAGAGAGTAAAACAGCCTTATAGACCAGGCAATGGTAACACAAACCTTTAATCCCCAAAGCTACACTATTTGCCATAGAATCCGGGTGGTTCATGCCTTTAATCACAGTGGTCCATGCCTTTAATCCTAGCCCTAGGGAGGATTATAAACTAGGAGGAGACAGCTCACAGACACAGTCTCATTCTGAGATTCGTGGAGGCAGGATCACCATTTTTAGACTGAGACTGAGGTAGAGGTAAGAGTCTGTGGTTGACTGTTCTGCTTTTCTGACCTTCAGGATTGAACCCCAATTTCTCATTCTGGATTTTGAATAATGGTTCTACATTTGGTGCCAAATGTTTGGGGTACAAATTCATGAAAAAATCTTTTGCCTGAGGATTTTTAGACACTGGCACAGACAAGAGCTGGACCCAAACCTAGTCAAGTGTGTTCGGAAGAAAAACTAGCACTCCTAGCTCCCATCTGCCCCAGCTTTGCTTCCATGTAAAGATGAAAAATACACAGAGAATCTGTATGTTATTGTATTGTTGTTGAATTGTTTGATTGCTGGGGAAGGAGCAACAGCTACTAAGATACATTTGAATATAAATGCTGCTGTATTAATCCAACCTATATATTTTAAAAATGTCTTGACTTCAAAATTTAAGTCAAAAGTATGTTATTTTGGAGAAGAGGTTTTGCTTTTGTTTCCACAGTAAGTGGAAGGTTGTGGATTCATTGTTGGATAAGAAAAATAAGGTTTGATGAAGGAAGACCCCCTGAAATATCTCTAAAAGGAACAGATGGCCCAGATGATACAACTTTCTATAGCATCTCTGTTCCAGTTTCCTCTGAGTTCTACATCTGAAACAGCTTCAAGACTGTTGGCTGAGATGAGATGAAGAATACTTCAGTCAGGATTTGACCATAATTCTAAAATTTTCTATGTACCCATAAGATTATCAGTGCCCTTAGCCAACAGGAAGTACCCTAGAAAGCTATGCACACATTCCCAAAAATAATTATGGCGGTTTTTCTTTGTTTAGTGTTTTGGTTACAAGTTATTGTGATAAATGATAAAGAAAAAAAGCTAAACAAAAAGAATTAGATTTAGGGTTCTTGTTTTGAAAAAAACAGGGGATATAGATATGATAGGATAAAGGAGTTGATATTGAGTATACACTGAAATGAAAAAAGAAGGATACAGATATGGTAAGATAAAAAGGAAGATTTTTTAATCTAGTTTTAGAAAAAATTATTAGTTTTATATGTTTTACATTAGATTGGACTTTTATATATTGTATACAAATTTGTATAATGATACAAATTTGAGATTAAATTTGTTAGAACATACTGCACATATATTTCTAACTTTGTTCAAGTTATTGTACCTATACAGCTTATTTAATAATGTAATATAAATTTCTAACCCTTAACAATTATTATTATCAACTGTTTTGGATAATAAGGAAATACAGCTTAGTAATTAATCATTTATAATTGAACGTGAAGTCACATTAGGTATGTTTTCAAGGTGAAACAGATATATTTTAGATAGACAGGTCATCTTCAAACAATTCAGAGATCTACAGAATATGGAATTTAAGATGTTTTAATAACATAGGTTCTTTTTTATGACAATGAGATATGTCTGATCCTGTTAGCACCAATATACTTCAGAGTAGATAATGGTTATTGAAGAAATTCCACATAGAATTTATTTTCTTTGTGGCAAAAGTGAGCCACTGAGCAAGAAAATTCCCCTGCCTTCACTACTTAAAATATGCTGTCCTAATTAGACAATCAGGACACAAAAGAAAGTGCCAAACATTTTCAAGAAAAGGAGGAACAGCCCATAAGAATATCCCTCATCACAGAAAAGTATATCAGATATTTTAGCTAGATCTGTAGGCCAAACATTGATGCCCCATTGTTGCAGAGGGACTTCAGGTGACTGTCTAGGAAGCCAGCTATTTCTTCTATTTCTCACTTTTTTGGAGGATGAAGTTGCTTTCTTGTATTTCCTGCTTTCTTAGTTACTGTTATTTTCTTTTTATGTCTCAGGGAGTTAAATATTAGATAATTACAGATTGTCAGATGCAGAAAGCAAGTTATGATAGAAAGTAAATCAGATATTTTAGCTAGATCTGTAGGCCAAACATTGATGCCCCAGTGTTGCAGAGGGACTTCAGGTGACTGTCTAGGAAGCCAGCTATTTCTTCTATTTCTCACTTTTTTGGAGGATGAAGTTGCTTTCTTGTATTTCCTGCTTTCTTAGTTACTGTTATTTTCTTTTTATGTCTCAGGGAGTTAAATATTAGATAATTACAGATTGCCAGATGCAGAAAGCAAGTTATGATAGAAAGTAAATTAGGTACAAGATTTTTGACTCACCAAGAAGGGATAGATATAGAATATTTTCTCTGAATTTCAAATGCAAATGGACTAGACACTGTTGATATATTATTTATTTCCTATATATACTGTATACAGTCATTGTACTTATTTTATATAATTTTCTTGTATTCATTATAGCCTTCTTTTTTATTTTAGACCAAAAGGAAAAATGTAGTAATACTTCATTTTTGTTTTAATAAATAAAGCTTGCCCAAAGACAAGAGAATACAAAAGATCCACTGGTTAGCCTTAGAGATGAGGCAGTGGTATCATACACCTTCAATCCCAATAGCCACACTGCTTTTTTATAGAAGTTGGACAATGCATGCCTCCTTTAGTCCCAGTGGTTCACGTCTTTAATCCCAGCCCTAGAAAGGAATATAAGAATGGAGGAGACAGCTCACAGACAGTCTCTTTATGAGATTCCTGGAGGCAGAATCACCATTTTCATATTGAGGTAAAGGGAAGAGCCTGTGGTTGGCTGTTTTGCTTCTTTGACCTTCAGGTTGAACCCAAATTCCTTTTCTGAGTTTTTATTAATTGTGCTTCATGTACATTATCTTGCATTCATACTTCTAAGGTTGTCATTTTTTTTTTCATGTAGACAAGTCTCAGTGTCTACAACATACCCGTTAACCATCCTCAAGGACTCTAGATGAATAAAGAATACTGATGGGCCAAGTATACAATGTGTGGAACAAAGAGATGCAGCTAAACAAAGTGAAAATTGCTGTATAGAAATGTTTCTCATCTGTTTTCTAATCACAATTGTCAAAACCAAAAAAGTTCCATTGAAGTTTTACTGCCTCTGAACAATTTTGAGTAGTTTCAATGAACAGCCAATAAAGTCTTTCAGAATTATTCTGTACAAGAATTTAAAATAGAATCATTTCAATAAGGGGAAGTGTGGTATGCTGCCCGAGTCTGAAAGGCATACACAATTGAGTGATTAAGCCAACTTCCTTGGCTGTTTGCAGAGCAATGACTCTTTCCAAATGGAAATTCCAAGTGGAATGCTGTGGTATCGCATTAATTCTTTCAAGGATTAGCTTTATTTTTGTCTTCTTGGTAGGAAATTGAAGCCTAGTTAAAATTAATCTGTAGAGAATATAATCATTCTTGAATGCTAATTGTTTTAAACTCCTCTTTATCCAGTGTGCTTCTTTTCCTCTGTGTTTTGCTTTGAAAGTTTCTGACAATAACTTTTAGGGGTAGTTTAGCAAATGGTTATTCTACTGTTTGTGTAGATTTAACAATTATCATTTTATCAAATTACTTTTTATTCTCTGGACAAAAATAATATCACAGACACTGTGATGAATGGTTGAACACATAATTAGATGATGGAAGAGTGACAAGTTGGATGGATAGGAATAGGTTAAGAAATGTTTATATGGAACTACTTAAAATGATATAACAAGTATCATTAGACATTACTGTAAAGCATTCTACATAGAGTTTCTAACACTAAGTATAATCCTCCAAAGAACTTTAAGTTATCACACTTGACAAATCGCTTGTGCAAATATTATATTTACTTATGGTCTTAATTAATTATGATATTAATCAAAGAATAAATTCCTATTTTATGTTTTATGATTTCCTAAACTGTATTATTTATGTACTGTACTGGTATTCCACTGATCCATGTTGCAACCTACTATGTGAATGAAATTACATTTTTAAGCCTGTCATCTATGTTATGTTAACTAATCTATGTTTCTGCCATTTTATTTTATTCTTAGTAATTACAAACATTTTATGGGGTATTTCTACATTTTTTTATTCTTAGAAAGTTTTTAAATTTAATAATTTCATTTTCTTCTTGATTATTTTTGAATATTATATAGGCAATATTTCCTATATCAAGTCATATCATATAAATTATTAATATATTTACAACCTCCCAAAATGTTAATATTGGAATTTAATAATCAATTATTTTTTCAATTTTACCAGTAAAATTTATTTGAGTTTAAACCTATATCCTATATACTCATAAATGTTGAAGTGTGTGTGCGTGTGTGTGTGTGTGTTGTGTACATACTCTGATGTGTACACCAATTGTGTGCACAAATTTTTATGTCTGTAGAGGACAGGGTTGACTTGTATGTATGTGAACATGTCATGTGTGTATGTGCTCTGGTATGCACACATTCACATGTGGCTGTGTTCATGTGTGTGAAGGCCAGAGTTGTTTTCCTCAATAACTTCACAGATCTTTTGAAACAGTTTCTTTTACTGTGTTCATCATTCATAGGTTTTGCCTCACTAACAGGGATATTGCAGAAAATTTTTTGGGTACCGGAAATGCTCATGTTTGTTGCTATGCACTTTAATTACTGAGCCTCATCAATTTTTGAGCCACTATTTTAAAACTTAACATTATGTTTGATTTTTAGCTCTTGATGATGGAAATTATACTCCAAGCCTCGCACATGCTGAGGATGTGTTCTACCCTTTTAGACTATACTCTATCACCCAGACAACTTCAGATTCAATTTGAGCCTGACTTTACCTAATATAAACTGTTCTACAAAGAGCATTTCTCCTTAAATAGGAAATGACTTTTAGAAACAAAACTCAAATCCTGTATATTACTATTTATACTGAGGTATAATAGTTTCCAAGGTATATCATTATGCAGAGTTGTGAATTATATTTTAACAAATAATTTATTTTTTTCTGATTACTAAAATTGTGATTATTTACCAAAAAAATTAATTCACTTCATTGTTGCATGATTTTTGTCCTATAATGAGAAAATTGATGCCAAGAACCTTAATATATTTATTTACTTAGAGAGTCCTATAAATATGTTTTCATAATAATCATATCAATTACACCATCATCAAGAATTAAGCCATTAATTTTAATTTAGTTAAAATTAAGTCATTTCAGGATATTTTGTTAGAAAATGTCCATCTGAGATGAAGCCACATATAAATTTCAAGCAAAAATTTATATTATTTTCCTCTTTATATTTATGCCAAATACTAGTGGTCACTTTTCTCAATATTTAAAGTTATATCTTTAGCTGACTTAAGATATTTTTCTTTTTCTTTTCTCTCTTTTTTTCTCTTGTCTTTTGTGTGTGTGTGTGTGTGTGTGTGTGTGTGTGTGGTGTGTGTTTTGAGTCAATTATGTTTTAAAAACCTAACAAGAAAGCCAGAGTATTACTTACCAGAAAACAAGTAACAGAATACATTCTACAATGTAGTATTTTTCATAGTTATTGGCCATTTAAGATTGCATCAAAGATACCAATGTACTTCATTAGGATTCAGAAAGTGAACTCATAAATTATTCTAGAAGCAAGACTCATCATTAATACATTAAATTAATGTTTCTGAATAAACATTACTCATTATTTATTTTATGATTAATTTTTCAAATATGCAAAATGAATTTATCAACTTACTTCTTTAGCTCCATTAACAGAAGTTAGATTTTTGCAGAGTCTGAGATTATTTTAATCAATTCATGAACCAAAGAAAGTCATTTAAATATATTTCCCTGGAGGTGAAATGTATGTTATTGTGAAAGAGTATAAGGCAAGCTGAAAAGTTTGTCATTAAATTACTTTGCAGTAATGCCAGCATTATAAACTTTGATAGAACCTATTTTCAATGAATTATGAAAGTGTGAAATTTAAATATACTTGGAGATGGTTTCATTTCACATAATAAATCATGCATGTAAATGAATCACAATGCTTTAACTAAAAACTATAATATAATGGAACTCTTCACAAATATCTTGTATATAGGTATATTTGGTAATTAACTGAAACATTTTGTGATGAAATTTATCTCAAATATAAAAAATCTATTCAGTATACATATAGTATATGTACATTCTGTTTGCCCACTATGAATCAGAATCCAGGAATATTTGTACTATTGGATAGTTTGCATGTCATTGTAAATAATTTGCCCTCTCTGTACACTATTTTAAATGTCTGACTTTAATTTACTTCAGTGTACTTTGCTTAAAATCATATTTAGTATGCTTGGAAAGTAAACATTGGAATCAGAAAGATTTTGAAATTAATTTATGTTCAAATCTAAGCTAAAAATAGAAAGAAAAATGGTAACAATGCATTAGAAATCATTATATTACTATATCCATTGAGCAGAATATACTAGTAAGTTTCCTTCTTGGGTCATGCTATCTAGCTGCAGGTTCTTTACCGCATTGACATTGTCTTTACGTGAAGAAGGACCCTTAAAAGAAATCCCATAATAGCTCAGAATTGAATATAATAGAGGGTTATTTATTTAGAGGTAAACTCACAGATCAAAATCCTCTGCTGGAATGGGGAACAGCAAGCGAATCCCAGAGTCAGAAAAGAGGCCAGATGTGCCCTTTACATCCACATGAATAATATAAGAGGCCATGCCCAAGTAACTTAAAAGCTACGGGAGGTAGGAATTCCTACAGCATTTAAGTGGTCTTAAATCCAAATGAAATTTAGTTGGTTACTCCCAAGACATTTGAGGCACTACTGCCCAGTTGGATGTATCTTGACAGTAAGGCTGTTATTGTATCTCCCAGGTCTCACAACTGGCCAAGACTGATGAATATGTTCTCCCCTAGGAATGTGCATAACATCTTCCAGTACGATGAGTGAAGCTTCCACTGGAGTTCCAGGTAAGTTTCCTCATGCTCTGTGACTCAAGTATGTGATGCTGTTAGTAACATGGTCTTATGATCAACATCTGGGAGGTAAGCAAGAGCACTGGCAAATACCCTTCAGTGTTTGGAGAATCCCTCCCTGTCCCTAAACTGTCCAATGTGCATCTGGGGTTTTCCTATTAACCCCCCTACAACAGCCTTCAGCTACTGCCCATCCCTTTCCTCAAACACCATAGATGGCTGGGTCCCAAACATGGCCAGAGTTAGCTACCTACTGCCTGCTAGCTCTTATCATTCAGGTGGCTCCATGCCCTCACTTCCAGGCATATAGGTTTCTCCTGCATGTCCTCTTGACTGCTTTCAGGCAGCCTTTTCTCTTTGCCCATGAGTTGTGGGCTTTCCTGGGACTCTATCCTCTTGATACAGCTAAGCCAGATCAGTCACTTTGATATTGCTTGAGTTTTATTGCTGTTGGCACAACCACACACTCTTAGCCTACATGTGAGGAGCTGCACCTGCCCCCAGCACAGTCATGCACTGCCTGTGTTCTCTGCCCAGCAATAAGGCACAGCCACAGCCCAACTCATACTCCTCGCCACATCCAAGCCCCATCACTGCTGCAGCAGGCTATCCTTATCCTTGCACATCTCCGTGATCACTTTTACCCTCACATAACTCCAACTTCACTGTTGTCAGCAGATCTGGTGGGACATCTGAGAATTTCTATGAGGGAAATTAGGTATTTTTTTTTTATTTGCTTTAATTTTTTCTTATTTATTTAAGATTTCTGTCTCTTCCCCCCAGCCGTCTCCCCTTCCCCTCCCCTCCCCCAATCAAGTCCTTCTCCCTCGTCAGCCCAAAGAGCAATCAGGGTTCTCTGCCCTGTGGGAAGTCCAAGGACCAACCACCTCCATCCAGGTCTAGTAAGGTGAGCATCCAAACTGCCTAGGCTCCCACAAAGCCAATTTGTGCAGTAGGATCAAAAACCCATTGCCATTGTTCTTGAGGTCTCAGTAGTCCTCACTGTCCGCTATGTTCAGCGAGACTGGTTTTTAACCCAGGCTTTTTCAGACCCAGGCCAGCTGGCCTTGGTGAGTTCCCGATAGAACATCCCCATTGTCTCAGTGTGTGGGTGCACCCCTCGCGGTCCTGAGTTCCTTGCTCGTGCTCTCTCTCCTTCTGCTCCTGATTTGGACCTTGAGATTTCAGTCTGGTGCTCCAATGTGGGTCTCTGTCTCTATCTCTGTCTGTCTCCTTTCATCGCCTGATGAAGGTTAATATTCAGGAGGATGCCTATATGTTTTTCTTTGGGTTCTCCTTTTTATTTAGCTTCTCTAAGAACCCGAATTATAGGCTCAATGTCCTTTATTTATGGCTAGAAACCAAATATGAGTGAGTACATCCCATGTTCCTCTTTTTGGGTCTGGCTTACCTCACTCAGGATAGTGTTTTCTATTTCCATCCATTTGCCTGCAAACTTCAAGAAGTCCTTGTTTTTTACTGCTGAGTAGTACTCTAATATGTATATATTCCATACTTTCTTCATCCATTCTTCCATTGAAGGGCATCTAGGTTGTTTCCAGGTTTTGGCTATTACAAACACTGCTGCCATGAACATAGTAGACCATATACTTTTGTTGTATGATAAGGCCTCTCTTGGGTATATTCCCAAGACTGGTATTGCTGGGTCCATGGGTAGGTTGATCCCAAATTTCCTGAGTGCGTTCCCACATTTAATAGGGAACAATATTATGATACAGGGAGTTAGGTCTCTGTATGGATCCCCAATTGATGGTTAGAAACGGGAAAAAAATTGAATGAAGGGATAATCAACTGTAATTAGCTTAATATTGATTATAATTATTTTCAGTTTGTTGGTTCATTATTCTTTAAAAATTGTTTGATATCTATGCCAAGAGCAAAAAGTTGATACAATTCTTAGAAAGATTTACCAACAAAACTAATAGAAATATTCACACAGAGATGAATTTAGAGAAGAACCTTCTACAACATTACATTATGAAACTGAAGAGGAGCTTAATTTTTCCCGTTACCAAAGAAGTACAACCACCAGATCATAGATATCCCCAAAGTTATGTAGAAGTTAACTGGGATCTTGAGAAATGCTAGATCTGAAGAGATTTAAGGAAGCAGTAGTATGGTATGATAAGAATTCACCTTTTGTGAAGAAGATGCTAAATTCATGGGCAACTCAGAACAGAATTATTCTACAAGACTGGAAAGATTTAGCTGCAGCAATATTGAAATTTGGCCCTCAGTTACAATTAAACCATGGTAGAAAGAAGAAACGATGGTCATAGAACAATGGAGCAGAACTAGAGGTATTGAAATTTCTAAGACTAGTTTCTCAGGGAACACTTAACTATTTCTAGAATTAGGCTCCATCTAGCTTCCTGAACATGATTTTAGTCTTGAGTCCTAAGCAGTTAGCTAGGAATGAATTTGTGTACCCTGGATGTACTTAACAAGTAATGGTTCTTTAGCCTATCAGAGATCTGCTGCATATGGCCTTTAAAATGTTTCAGTTGGGGTTAAAGTGATGGTTCAGTGATTAATAGCACTGACTACTCTTCCAGTGGTCCTGAGTTCAATTCCCAGCAACCTCATGGTTCCACTATCTCTCCTGGAATATGATGCACTCCTCTATCATAAAGGCATATGTACAGATAGACCACTCATAAATAAATAAATAGATCTTTAAAAATAAGATGTATGTTTTCTTTACTCATCTGTGATCATTTCTTGCAGTGACCTTTGGTATCTCTAAGAAGATGATAGTGGCCCATCATGGTTGACAAATGCACCTGGATTGGGACAATGCCACTAAACTGACAAACACAACCCAAAGATCAGCCTTGGACTACAAACTGCTCAGAAAGTCTTCAAAGTGGTTAGGTAAGATGGTCCAGCCTTGTAGAATACTCCAGTCAGGACTTCAGGTAAGTCCTGCACTTTCCTGTGTCACCAAGACTGAACAATAGTGAACTCTCCTGGAACTTGACCATTATCTCAACTTTATCATAGTTACCTAAAGACAGCAAGAAGGAATTTTAACAACACAATGTCCCCATTCCCAAAAGGTAGTGAGGGTGATTTTTAGGTGTTTGACATGCACACACACACACAAACACACACACACACACACTTTTGTTTAAAGTATTTTTGTACACTGATATATATTTAAGGTTATTTTTGCCATACTGTATATCTCTTTCTACTCTTGTCTAAGGTATTGTACCAATACAGCTCATATAGCAGTATAAAACTCTAGTCCTTAAATGTTATTTTGTTTTTGTTTTTGTTTTTTGGTTTGTTAGTCTGTTTGTTTGTTTTGAGACAGGTTTTTTTTTTTTTTTTTTTTTTTTTTTTTTT
>NW_026068049.1:3845387-3856454 GCF_014885135.2 Alexandromys fortis | reverse complement strand
AGGGCAGAGCTATATACTAAATGACCAACCAGAATTAGCCATAGCGGATTTGGAGGACCCAGCGCATATGGAAAGACACAGGAAGTAGTAGGGAGACATTTAGAAAGCTTGGTGTGCCCTGCAGGATCTCTGATCAATCAGGTTTTACCCTGATATCTGATTCCCGAGTTTTAATGATAAAAGAATAACTTAAATAAATGTTTTATACCATATATTTAATCTGAGTAAGGTACTGTCCCTTCATTATAGGTAACTTTACATACATTCCTTATATATGTATATGGTTTCTACAGCAATAGAATTCTCTATGGATTTTTACAAAGATCCTTGTGTTATTTATTCATCATTGTTTAATATTCAGAGAAACTTCTTGCAAATGACCCACACGTGGTCAAAATTCAGAGAACTAAAGACTTCCAAGTGCTCAGTTCTCTGTTCTCAAGGTTCACCGGTCTATGAGAACTGGGAGTGGAAAGATTGTAAAGGCCAAAACTGATAGCTGAGTTCAATAAAACAGTTCTTTCATGACACCACATGAAGGATTCATCTATGAACTCATTGCAATTGCATAAGATTGCACAAATACAAACCAGACATAATCCAAGTATGCAGGAGAGGAGTTGAGTAGGAAGCCCCATCCCACCCCTACCTAAAGAGCCCCTGGAAGAGATAAAGTCATCTGTCTTCAACAATGTGGTGCTTGCTACATTGACCACACTTCACAGCCCATGATCTTAAGTGGTCAACTGACACAAATTGGACCCTATGGGGTAGCGAGAAGGAGGAGGGATGGAGAGAGGGTGAGGGAGGGAGGGGCAGAAGGATGGAGGGAGAAAGAGAAGGAACAAAGAGTAGGAGGGAGAGAAGAGAAAAGAGATGGGGAGGGAGAACATAAAGTACAGTAGCTAGAAGTGTATTTATGAGAAAAGTTGGGGACAGAGGATAAATATAATAAAAAATACACCGGATGAGGTTCACAGAGAATTAAAAAATAGCATCATACAAAAATGTACAAAAATAACAAATGTTGAAAATGTCAAATGTGTGCAAAAGTTGGTGCTGAAGTCTCATAACTGTACTTGAGACAATTCTAAATTTAGGAGCATATTTTTTTCAACATCCCCAAAACAACCATTGCAAAAAAAAACAAAATAAAAAACAAACAAAACATCACTAAGAATAAATATATTTGAGAATTGTTAATAATGAAAGTAATTCATGTATGTCTATGATTATAATAAGCCTGAAATTTTTGTATATTACACTCAAAATACAGAAACAAAGTCCTGTCTCACCTAAAAAGTCCTTCTTAGTGTATCAAGTATTTTAGCACATTTGAAAGCACTTTAATTTAAAAGATGTTTTACTTAAAAAAACTAAGTAAAAGTTTCAAAAAATTCTGATTTTTAAAACATAAAGTAAAATTTTAAACTGTTTTGAATTTAACAAACATTTAATGTAGCATGATATCTGCAATTAATAGCCATGTGGGGTATTATTAAGAATCACTGAGAATAGGGCTGTAGGCATATCTAACTATTCCCTTTTACATAGAATTTTTATTTTAGACTAAAGTATATCTGACTTTAAAGCTTTTGCACACCTAAAGTTTCTAGAATATTTTCCAAACTTTTCAATCAAAATTGGTCTATAAATCTTCCTATAGATGACACAATTTATATTTCCGTTTCTCTGAATTCTCTTCTTAACATAAGCCAAAGATTGTGCCTCTGCATAAATGCCTTGGCAAGCATCAGCAGACAAAATATCCCCTTGTATAAATCCTTCACTTGCAAGGAAAGTGTTCAAGAGGATCCATAAAAAGGAGTTTGGAAAGTTTTATTCAATCTTTATTGCACAGGAAAAGCAAGTAAAAAATATGGTTTTAGAGGTCTGAATATACCAGCTGTAAAATCCTCTGCACCCCACACTGGAATATCATGCCTAGAAGTTTGGAAGGGGTGAACAGAGGTGAGGTCGAGCTGATAGTTGCAAGAGTGCTTCCCTCTTGGCCACAAGGATACTCTAACAATGGGTGGAAAGCACACTCAGCCTTTGCAAATTCCTTTTGCCATGGTCTACTCATGGTTCTTTAGGAATGTGAGTTGACACACACTGTTTTGTTTGATTTAATTTTACTTCTTGGATATACAAATACGAAGAGAATTAATATCTCAACATAAGGACAAAAACTCGTAGCATTACGACAAATAAATAGAACATCAAATTTATCTGCTCTCCCCCCCCATTTATGATGTGCAATATTGTTCTGACAAGAATGTGTTCTGAAGTTATCACACACAAAATTTTTTTATTTAGAAAACATCCTTCCTTTTGAGGAGAAAAATCAGTGAAATTATAAAACCTAAGAAAATTGGAGTCTCAATGAGAATTTTTTTCTTTTCCTGAGAGCCTTTCATAAATTCAAATCAGTATTTAATTAACACACCATTTTCTGAAGGAACTGGCAAAGAATTCTTGGCAATCATAAGTACATCCAGGTAAATGCACTCACCTAGTCAACAACACTACAGTGCTTGATTTTTGTCTAATTAGCAAAGAAAGATCCTTTTGACATAATATTTCTTGGTTTTAGAAGCTGTTTTTAATTCTGGGTTCAACAATAGTTTCAGGGGACAAACACATATTGAACATCTCTGATAACCCTCTCATATCTGGTCCATTTTATTCACTTGTCCTTTGTGCTTGTTTCATTACAGGAAATAAAAATTCCCCTGTATCTATTTCTTTCCCCATCTTCTGAAGCCATGTTATCACTGGAAAACACTTTCATTCATTCTATGCATTTCCCTTAAAAGAAATATTTACTGTGTTGTTGAAATTTCCAGGGACTATTGTGATTTACATGAAGCCATAGTCCAGACTCTTGACAGAAATTTTGAGTATGATAATTGTACACCTTTTTTGAATGAAGACACTTATTCATAATGTTTAAGTTATATGTTTTATGTAACAATTATGTTTATAACTCAAATTTTAATGCAGAATAATCTAATCCTAAAGTTGATAATTTTTACTAGTGTACAAATACATTTGCTTTAACAGTGTCTTTTCTATGTTTGTACAAAGTCAGTACTAGCAGTGGTCAAAGCTCACAGGCTTAGTGTTGTTCGCCATGTACTTTGCTAGTACTGCACTTGTGTTCTATTATCATTCATTTATTTAATCAAGTGAATTTTGTTCTTTTACATCCCCATGTTTGTGAGCAAGCCTTATTTTTATAGGAGCTTCACAGTTTCCCAATTTCAAAAATTAACAAAAAGGATGAGATTCAAATACGAGTATGGCAGAAATATATCATAAATTTAGCAATAGTGAATAATTGTTTCTTTGTGTACCTGTGTGCATACCCCTATCTACTTTTGTAACAAGAAATATTATTTCAGTTATTTATTCATTGATCTTTTCCTTTAGGGTGCTAGAGATTGAGCTCAGGATTTTGTGTACATTAAGCTCATGTTCTATAGCAAACCCAGTCTTTGTCTTTTATAAAAATAACAAACCATGAAAAAAAAGATATTTTCTGAAATGACTTTTCACATTATGATGTCATATACACAGTTAAGCTATAATTAATGAGAAATATTGTGGTATTCATAATTTCCTTACACAGACATCTAACACAGGTCCAGAAGAAAATGTCTTAGTGTACACTAAATGCACTTTGCTGAAAGCCAATAGCTATGAAGTCTGGAGAAAACCACAAAGATATTCTACTGTAGAGAATGCTGTTAGCTACTTCTGTTCACGAAGCACATATGATAAAGCATGTATGATAAAACAGCCCATGGCTGACTCTTTGGCAGATATATCTAAATCCCCTTCTCAGAAAAATGTGGGAAATGAGGTATAAAAATAACAGTAAATTTACTTTGTTGGAGCTGGCTCACCATGATCCACTGATAGCTGTATTGTATCCAGTTGTGATGTTATGTGTTGATCTCCATTGTTGTAAACTGAAACCTGTTTGAAAAGGGTGATAGCTACACTTATCTGTGACTATCAGATAAGGTTTAGAATGTAGTAAGAAACTATGCAGGTTTATAATAAAATAGAGACTTTGAACTTGACAGTGAAGGAGAAAAGTGACTGATTTGAGGGAGGGTAGCTGGAAGAGGTTGGAGAAAGCAAAGGGGGAATTGGTGTAGCAAATTTAAATCCAACCCACACTTCTAGTTAAGAGTGAACTTCAGAAGAAATACATGGATTTTTATTCTTTCTAATTCAACTTACCTCACTTTGATCCATTAAAATTAATTCTTTAGAAAGTTTTCCAGGGCAGTATGACTGTATTTTCCACACTCATCTTAATCAATGCAGATTATCTAAAAGTCACAGACAAGTAACTTATAAATAACAAATAAACCAACCAAATAAATAAACCAAACAAGTTCTATCTATTTTTGATTAAAACATGAAAAGCCAACAACATTATCTAGTAACTATTTTGTGATAATCTGGGATGATCTATGCTGTGCATAGTGGTAACAGAGAAGCAAGCACTTCCGCTAGTATTGAGAAAAACATTTTATTCAACTGAAAAAAATAAAGACATTGCCTCAAACGATTCAGTAGTTCACCTGTATATTTTCTTATGATGTTATTTTTAATTTATTCTGTAAAAATGTATATACATATAAATCACAATAAATATATAAAATGGATTATATATAAATATGGATTATGATCATATTTGTGAAGAAGAGAGGAGGAAAGAGATATTTGAGGGTAATAGTGGTTACCACTTAAGTGTAAAATATGTTGTAAATANTGCAACAGTATCTGTTGCAAGCAGATGACCTTTGTAGATTACAGGGTTTGAAGCTTGGTGGTTGGTTACCTTTCTCCTCTATTAACATGCAGAATGCCTTCTAGTACCAAGAATACTAGTTAATAAGTGTGAAGGCTCTGGTTAGGCACCAAATATAACACATCTCACTGAAATTCTTTGTGTTCATTGAAATATACAAGTTTTATCTTCAGTAACAAGACTTTACCGTCAGTTTGTGCAGAGCAACCGATAGCCTTGGCAGTGGGCAAAAGAGGAAGTAGAAAGATCATAAGGGTAAGAGGGCTATATGACGCCAAAAAATAATGTCTTACAGAAACAACAGGACTGATCATATATGTAACAACATGTATTAACTCACAGAGTTTGTAACATTATACACAGGGTCTGTGCAGTTCAAACCAGACAGGTCCCAGCACTGAAATGGATAAGTAGATAAAAAAACACCTCTTACCAAGAATCTATCTTTGCTATCTTTGGTCTTTTGTGGGATTGGTGTGTGTGTGTGTGTGTGTGTGTGTGTGTGTGTGTGTGTGTTCCACGTATTTTGTTTGTTCATTTTGTTGGTTTTCTTATTTACCTGTTTGTTTTTTAAAGAGGGAGATAAAGTGTATAGAGTTGAATGTGTTTAAAAATAAGAAATTGAAAAAATCCAGAGAACTTAAAGCAGGTTAACTAGTTGTTCTCTTAAAAAGTCTAAAACAAATTTTAGAATTATTATAAAAAGCAAGCATAGTTAAAAAGTTACTGTTTTAACTTTTGGTTATCTGTTTAAAGAAAGCTGAAGTATAACTGTGACTATTAGAAATACTGAAATTTTTGGTGATGGCCTTTCCCTTTAGTGACAATTTATAGTATTTAAAATATCAAAATAGCAATTAACTGCTGAATATTTTCAAAAGATGTCTATCGTGGTACCCTACTACACAAAGCTTATAAGAAATGTTTGTAATATTTTAAATAACTGTAATCCAGGTCATTTTGCTTTAAACCGCTGAATAGCTTTATTATTCCCTTTCTCTATGGCACAAAATATTACTTATACTCTTATGCTGCAAGGTTGAGAACAGAAACTGTGAAACTCTACACAAAGTGATGGAGTACAGCCTTACTATTTATGATCACCAATTAAGAGTAAATTCCCAAGAGAACATACACTACAGAGCTGTAACTGAAATTGAAATTCCAGAGTTCACTAAGCAGTTCTATAGGAAAAGGAATTATATCTGGATAAATGAAACATTCTTTATGTGGTTTTTCCCAGTCCTTCAACAAACTGTTCTGTTTCTGTATGTCTTTTTACTTTTTCTTAATATCCAAGGGCGATCACTACCAGATTTGAATAGGTATGGCCCCCAAAGATGCAAGTAATGAATGTTTGATCATTAGGAATTGGAGCTACTTGAGAGATTTTAGGAGGTGTGGCCTCATTACAAGGAAGTGTTGCTGAATGTTTGGGGTTTAAGAAGCCCATGCCTGCTCCAGTAGCTCTCTTCTTTCTCTTGTCTGTGAATCAGGATGTAGAACTTTCAACCTCTCCTGTACCATGTCTTTCTTCTTGTCACCATGGTCTCTGCCATCACAATAATGAACTAAAGCTCTGAACTATAAGCAAATTCTAATTAAATGCTTTCCTTCATAAGAGTTGCCATGGTGATGTTGTCCTTTCAAAGCAAAAGAACATTGACTAAGGCAATCGTCATAGATTGTAACAACTTGTTTCCTTGTGAACCAAACTAAGTACTTGTAGTTCTTTCTTCATTTAAAGTTTCATTGGAACAATAAATTACCTTAATGTGGAAACATTTAAGAAAATTTAATAAAGAAATGATTAATATCATAGGTATAAGAAAAAAACCAGCAGAAATGGGAAGTGTCTGTGGTTTAGCAACAACATGTCCCACCCTTCGAATTTAATGTGAATACAGAATAAATTAATAATAATAAATTAATAAGGAACAATAAAACTTCACTACAGGGTTGCATTCTGCAGTGAAAGTAGAAAGTATCCTTTAATCCTAAAATGGAGAGAAGAGTAATAACTGGGCAGAAAAGGTGGGAAAATTTCCAAGTAATGTATGTTTTAGTACAGATCATATATATTCCAGTGGACCCCAAGAGACTCAAAATTGTAAATAGCTGCAAATGACTGATGATTAGGTCATCTGCTCGGAGAACTTAGTTCCTGTTTTCTACCCATCCATGTGAAAAGACATGAATTATCTTTCTCAATAGCCTAATGCTGGAGAAATTCCCTCAAGATCTGCCACAGAATCCCTAAAGCAGGAGAAAATTTAAAAATATATATATTTTTCTTCAGTGGAGCCTCATTGAGTCTACAAACCAGTCTTAAGGCCAGGCCTTAGGCTCAGAAGAAGATGGCCAACAGAAAATGAATTCAATGGAATTTTTGGAGACTCTTTTTCTCATGATGCTTTGTGGGGGCTTTTTTCACTACAGGTTTTTTGTATATACATTATGGTTTCTGACTTTATGTTTTTATGGTATTTTCCTGGGTGCGAATAAGTGTATCTATGAGTCTGTATATTATTTGATCTTTTCCTTTGGCTCTTTTTCTCATGCTTGCCTGTTTGTTTTGTTCTATTTTGGTTTATTTGTTTTTATTTCCTCTAACTTTAATATACATAGAGTCTCCTCTGAAGAAATCCCTTTTATGAATGTCACTTCACTTACATTTTGTTTAGCTTAGCACTCCAGATGTTTGGTTCTATATTGTGGAGGAATTTTGCTGTGTGTAGGTTTCCAAAACCAACATAGGGCTTTAGGTAACAAAATTATCTTGAGGCTTAATTTAGGGCTATATCTCTTAGGATACAACAACTTTAAGTTGTTGCATATTCCTTCTGCAAATTCTGTGACCAAGCAAAGGCACTTTTCAAATAGGAAACTTAAGTGGACATGTACCAGATTAGGTTATAAAGGTAGGCTACAAATGATACAAATACCAACTGGTGTGTAAGATTCTTAAAGGTACAGAGCTAATGCAAGAACAGATAGCAATGCTACAAAATAGCACTTACAAAGAATAACTGCCAAGAAAAAATATCACAGAACACCCCCTCTCCCCACCACATCTCTCACACGTTCCCACCAGATGTCTGCCAATGTTTCCCAAATAGAATCTCTGTCTCCTAGTGCTACAGCTCACTGTTCAATCACAGTGCCATTCCCAGAGATGAATATGTATTATCAGTTTGTGTGTCCTCGTTGTCTTCTTTGAGCTCCTGTTTTGTTCCTCTGGCACACTTTATGTCTAATGTCCTCTTTAAGGGATGCCTAGCTCTTGATGCTTGACTTTGCTGGTCTTGACTGCACCAGACAATATTATTGGTTGACTGGACTACATGATTTTATTCATGCGCATAATGAAAATTTATAAATAAATGTAAAAATTTGGTTATTAAGAATTTTTGTATTAATTTTTTCTGCTTTCCTCTGTAATACCTGGAATTGTCACTAGTGGGGGTAGGATTCATTTATTCTGGATGCTACCAGGTGTAAGGCCAACAATGGATGGAAATTGTAGAAAGAGTTGGTTAGTTGAAATAACAAGTCTTCAAAACATAAAGTTCTAAGCCTTAAAGCAGCTTTATCTTTGGTATGAGCAATACCTTCTTTTGTTTAAATGTTTTCAATGATTTCCCAGTATTTCAAGCAATATCAGAAACAAGGACTCAATTATGTCTGCAAAAATTTGTTTTATAGTTAAAAAAGGTTTATATATATATATTACCTATGTGATCTATGTACAGCTTTGGAAAATAGACAATATATTAATTTTCCTTTTTATGATAATAGATTTGATTCTCAGGTGGGTTAATTATCTTTTAGAAAAGAACAAATTTGGTTTGTAATGTACAGTGTTTGGAAATCTGTCTCCTGATTCCACATCTGCCATTTTATTCTGACTATGCATAGTTTTGTAATATTATATTAAGTTCCATGAGTGCCCTAGTGATAATGATGTGCAGTTTAAGCAGGACTAACCTTTCTGAATCCTGCAGCATGCTGATATTTGCATTTTTAGAGAAAAATAGTTTTGTTTTTTATGAAATTATTGCCAACTAACTGATCCATAAATTCAAAAAGAAAAACACAAAATTAAAGCCTTCAAAAGAATGCCTGAGAATTATATTCTTTCCCCAGCAGAATTAGTATGAAAGTACTTGGTAATTTTGCTTGGTCTAAAGGTCTTCGAAAAATTGACTTTCAGTATTGATGAAATTTACTTTGAAATGATAAACATTGGCAGGAAAGCAATTTACCACATTGATAACACCAAGAAAGCATATTCATCTTCAGTTTTAATCACAAATATCTGGAAGGATGAAATTTTCAAAATGATAGGTCTCTGACTTTGCAAAATGGCATTGCCCTAGGTGGTGATCCCCATGGTTTAAATAGTCCTGCTAGAACTGAATGCCAACTGCACAATGAATTAGATTAACAAAAGCCTAATTGGAAATTCTAATTTTTATTGAAAAATTATATTTAAAAAAGCTACACATGTGCTTGTTTTCAGGTACATGCACCCTATGACCTCAAAACCAATCTGAATCAAGGACGGTTATGAAGCAATTAGAGCTCCATCCCGCAGTGCTCAATGTGATTCACATATGGCACTCCTCACCTGCAAAATTAGTTTCTTTCATAAAATGGGGTGTTCAATTCTTTTTAGCTTGCAAAGGTTAAAAGAAATGTATTCATAATGACAAAATGGAATATTCCATGAATGTTCTCTTCAATTTGAGTGCTTTATCTTCTCAGTGGTTACTGATCTATAAGTCATCCATAAATGGCTTGTTTAAAAAGTCTTCATCAGCAAATACTAATCATGTTTCAGCCCTACAGTGCTTTCAGATGTGAGGGTAATGTATTTTTAATATATCCCCATGATTTTCTTCTTCCACCCCACTAATCACCTTCCTCTTTCCAACTCATCTTCCTTATGTTTACTTTTCGTTCTCCAGTGCATTTTATTACTGTTGCTTAGAGGAAGATGGGTATGAAGTTCTATATGGGACCATGAACATTCTCTTACTAGCTATACCACTGAGAAAATCCCTTCCCCAGTAACTGTTAACTACCCCTCCAACATGATCCCTCTCCAACGATGACAGTTTGCCACCAGGTGGAGACTTGTGCTTCATGAAATTTATTAATATTAAAATATTAACTAATAGTAATTAGGCAAAGTGAAACACATTTCAAGTTGGGACATGAAATAAGATAATTAAGAATATTGTATCAAACCCTCTTCCACATGTGGTAATTAATGAGCTGCTTGATAATCACACATTTATTTAATGTTATCCGTCAATGAGCCTGATATCGTCTTCCATTCTTAGCTATACCAGGTCATCTTCTCATTAGTGTTAAACTGAGTTGTGAAGATCACTTCAAGTTGATTGGGTAACAACATAGTGGTTAAAAATGTGAGCTATAAGACCCAGAGTGCCAGGAGTCAAATATTGAAATCAGTTAATATCTTTAGTAAACCTGCAAACTAACTTTGAAATCTAGCATTTCCTTATCTGTTTAATACAAATTTTTATAGAACTTTATTCCCAGGGTTGTGGCTGTTGCTGTGTAAATGAGGATTCAGGAGGATGAACTATGTACAAAGATTTTGACACAGTGGTGCTCCAGAGTAAATTCCCCAGTGTTAGCAGAAGCAGCAGCAGCATGCTCAGTTGCAGACATTTCCAAGAGGCTTTAAGCTTATTCTTTCCATTCAGTAAAGACTAGAAATAAAACATTTCCCAGTAAATTTTAAAAGTCTGCACCTTTTAATTTTCATACTATCAAACTTTCCAACAGTCCACTCACCTTTTTTACTTTTCATGTGGGTTTGTGTGGCACATGTGTGTGTAGACACAAATGTGTGTGTGTGACTGTGCCTGCATGTGGTAGTCCAAGGTGGAGACCAGGACTCATCCTCTGTAGCTCTTCCACCTTATTCTTTGAGCCAGGACCTCTCATTCAGTCAAAATCACTGATAGGGTTAGTCTTGCCAGGCAGCTCATTCAAAGGGTTGATAACTGCCTCTGAGGCTGGTATTACATAAAGGCCACAACGCCAACCTAGCATTTGCATGGTTTTCTGGGGGATCTAAACATCATTCCTCATGCTTATATGAAAGTGCCTTAATTACTGAGTCATATCCCTAGCCCAAGGCAGTTCATCTCTTCCAGCAAATCTGTGGTAAATCATATATATGATATATATGATATATC
>NW_026068049.1:3840879-3844680 GCF_014885135.2 Alexandromys fortis | reverse complement strand
TTTGCATACAAATGGATGGAAATAGAAAACACTATCCTGAGTGAGGTAAGCCAGACCCAAAAAGAGGAACATGGGATGTTCTCACTCATATTTGGTTTCTAGCCATAAATAAAGGACATTAAGCCTATAATTCGTGATCCTAGAGAAGCTAAAGAGGAAGGAGAACCCACAGAAAAACATATAGTCATCCTCCTGAATATTAACTTTCATCAGGCGGTGAAGGGAGACAGAGACAGAGACCCACATTGGAGCACCGGACTGTGTAAACCATTTTTTTGAATCATCTTCAGTGGGTGGTTATCATTAGAATTAGTTATTTTAAAATCATTTCGTAGAATGGCTACAGAAATGATAACTCTCTTATTCTGAAACCATTGTTACAAATATTTTTCTTTTTATTTATTCTTTTCTCAAAAAATACTTCCTGACTGCAGTTTCCACTCCTCCACGTTCACTTCCTCCAACCTCCCCTTCTTACACTCCTCCCAATTCCCCCATCAATTCCCTTCGACATACCCAATGCTCATCTTTTTCCAGCCAGAAAAGAGCTGGCTTCCCAGTGCTATCAAGCAAGCATGGCAAAACAAGATTACTAAGACTAAGCACACATACTAAGCAGGGCTCAAAGGGCCTCACAGAAACTGAAGCAGCAATCAGGGAGCCTGCATGGGTCTATGCTAGGACTTTTGTGTATATTATGCATTTGATTAGCTTAAGTTTTATGTGAGACTCCTAAGAGTGAGAGTGGGAATCATTTTTCTGATACTGGGTTGCCTCATGCAGCCTGGATACAAGTATTTCTTTTCTTTCTTTTTCTTAAATCATCCCACAACAATACTAATATACTGGGGTGTCTATAAAGTAGGTTTTATATGGCAAGGTTATGTAACTTTAGTCAATATTTTATGAATTTCACAGGTCCAATTTATTATCTACTGACTTGGGATTAAAATTCTTTGTTTTTTAGTTATTGATCATTTCAAAAAGACTCCCGTTTTAAATTGTAATTTGTTTTGCATGCCTTTACCTTATTCACCTAGAGCATAATTTACCTCCTATGAGCCCACTTTTTAAAGTAACAATCAGTGAATCATTTTGTTTATTTATCTATTTACTTATTTATTTATTTTTTGTTTGTGTGCATGTGTGCACCCTTGGCACTTGTGGGAGTTAGCACTTTCTTTCCAGGATGTGGATCCTGAGAATTGAACTTAGGCCAGTGGGCATGGCAGCAATTGTCTTTACTTTTTGAGATATCTTACTATTTGTGAGTATATATTTTTTTTAATAACTGACATATCAAGTTGTTACCTCATACAAGTTTACTTTTTAAAGTAACAATCAGTTCGTTTAACACCTTAACCCCCCCCCAAAATGACATATGCCACTGGGATTTATTAACTTGGATGTACATTCATTCAGTTATAGATATGCATTTAATTTTTAATTGTTCTCATTGATCATTTGTCTGGATATTACAACCCATCAATATATGTTCTGCAAAGAAATTATGCGTTTACCTTTGTACTCAGAAAATGGGTGCTTTTACACTTTCTCAAGAATTAGATGCAGACACAAGACTTGCCTCTTCCCATTGATAGACTTGCATCATGAGGAAACACAAATAAAAATGGAAAGGGGCTATAGGATTTGAGAAGCTCTGCTCCAGAATTACCCACTCTCTATGCCAGAGTAAATACATTTGACAACAATCTGGGGAATAGTTAGCCTTCTTTCTTCGATGAGATTTTCAGTATGTACAAAAAGATGTGCAAATAAAGAGAAAAATGTACAATCAGATCTATCAGAGTAGAAAAACGATTTCCCACATAAAGAGATTTTTGTTAGCTAAATATTGAACCAAAATTGATATTTTGGATTTTCTACTAATTTAAATTCTCTTCTCCAAACTCACTGAAAAACACAATGAGGAAGTCAGATATTTCACATTCCCTTGCTCACTATTTGTGGCAGGTAGATAAGGATATTTTCAAATTTTCCTATTCTGATCTTGACAGACATATTGTAAGACCCCTCCCACCAACATTAGACGCAAATGACCCTCAATAAAAGGTGAATAAGTGAATGGCTAGCACTTCAAAATGTATGTGGCTAAATGCAATGTTCCTCCTTTTCTCTTCTGAAGGATCATAAAATTATGGCGATGCCCAGACAGGAACTTCTGGTTTCCAGAGAGTCCACAGTGCTCACTAGAGACTTCAGCCAGCTTTCACATCGCTGAAAGACTCTCTTTATTCTAGTGGATTAGTACTGTGAAGCTCTTGGTTATCACTGCCTTGTCATTCCTGATGCATGTGTACCCTCATCCTGTGCTGAATTGGTATGGGTATTTAACAAGTCATGTTCATTATCATAATGAGTCATTTATCTGCCACTCATGCACTGTACAGGGTGACATGTATTTTAGGCCTGTTTCCATGTTGTACACAAAATCATTCTAATATTCTCTAAAGTGCATGATATTATTTACATTTTGCCTCTATGTCTGTAAAGACTGAGTGCAGCAAAGCCAGCTCTAAGCTTGCTGAGTACCACCCAGCAGTTAAGCATACTCAAAATCCAAACTCAGGCCCATATTTGAAGGTTATGGTGCTATTAAACATAAATTTATAACAGAAAAAATGATAAAACAGTAACTTCTGAGAGTGTCAAGCAAAGTAAAAAGAATCCAGGAGGTATGAAACAATTTAACAAGACACATTTCTGTTTTATCAGTTTTGAAGTGCCTGTCAGAACCAAGGCAATATTACTCTATATATACAAGAAGAAAAATTTTTTTTCACAGCAAAACCACTTTAAGTGATGTACATGGGAGTAAGGATTGTATGCAAGATCATTGCTCAGATAAGAGTTACAGGGTTTCCACTCTTAGTGACAGCTATGGCATAAAAGCTGCACATTTCCATGAGGGCTGCAGGGACAGCAGAGAAATAGTCCACAGTGACAGCCAGCACAGTGTGCTTATCGGAATAAAGTCAACTGCATTTGGGGGGAAAAATAAAAACAACAGGCCATTTTAAGTGTATTCAATAATCTGATAATTTGTGAATAGAATTCCTAGAGTGAGTTTAAGCAATAGTCTAAAGTATTTGGGATGTAGTAAAAAGTTTACTTCATGTCAAGTAAGAGGTCTCATCCACTTCTTTCTTTTTGAAGTAGGTTTTCCTATGCATGTCACAAAAAAAGAAGAGATGAAAGAAGCATGGACAGAATAAAAGGAAGGAAGGAGTAAGTAGTGACAGCTAGAAAAACCCGTATTTTATCCATGCAAGCTCATTAGAAGATACATATTTTAGAAAATACATTGAATGTATATACAATATAATGTTAAATCATACAAATTAAGAAAGATTTAAGCCTGCAAAAGTTCAGAGGGATTGGAAATCTGAAAATGCAAATGACTTGGCCCTGAAGGCATGGTAAAATGTGGAATTAAACACTGTCTACAAAAGTATAGTTAGAAAAGATTTAAGAAATGCATGGCATCAGAGGGAGTGATTTCATCAATGTATCCCTTTATGGAGTAACTGAGAGTAATGGGATGTCTTTTGTACAATTCGGGTTCTTAGAGAAGCTAAAGAAGAAGGAGAACCCAAAGAAAAACATTTAGGCATCCTCCTGAATATTAACCTTCATCAGGCGATGAAAGGAGACAGAGACAGAGACCCACATTGGAGCACCGGACTGAAATCTCAAGGTCCAAATCAGGAGCAGAAGGAGAGCGAACATGAGCAAGGAACTCAGGACCGCGAGGGGTGCACCCACACACTGAGACAATGG
>NW_026068049.1:3827990-3839000 GCF_014885135.2 Alexandromys fortis | reverse complement strand
CACATATTTATTATTCATAAATATTTATTGTTATTTGTTGTCAGAAATGGAGAAAGCACAGAGGCTCAGCTACTTCAGTATCTGACTATTGTTTCTTAGCAAGTCAGAGCTGTATATTTGACCCGAAGGAAGAGTTGATCCCAATTTTATCACACCATATCTTACCGACCTTGAATATCCCTAGAAATGATAGGTGGCTCTGCTGAACTACTCTTTCCAAAGCTTCCACTTGTGGGTGGGAACCCCTTGCAAGCATCATGGAGACAAAGGCCAGTTAACCCAAGGAAAGTCAGGACTGTTATCACAATCACGCTGCTGTAGTTTTAATGCTGTGTTTTCTCGGGTACTCTGGAAATAAGATTTTACAGATTAACTTTTATTTATGTATGTATGTATTTATTTATTTTGCTTTCCAGTATGTGTGTGTGTGCTTTTATTCACATGTACACACACTTAATATTGTGCTCATATGTGTATGTGCATGGGAGGCCAGAGGTCATTGTTATGTGTCTTTCTCCACTTTACCTCTTTTGTTTATTTTTATTTGATGTGTATGAGTATTTACCTACATGTATGTCTATGCAACCATGTATGTGCCTGTTGCCCTCAGAGGCCAGAAGGGCTTACTGAAGCTCCTGGAACTGGAATTATACACTCCTGTAAGCCTCTGTCTATGTGTTAGGAATTCAACCCAGGACCATCAAAATGAGTTTGGGTCTTCGGATATGAGCTGGTTCATCTGTAAAAAGAGCAAGTCCTCTTAAGAGTAGAGCTCTGTCTCCAGCACCCCCAGCTATGGAGATAGAATTCCTCTCTGAACCTGGAACTCACCTTTTTGCTAGACTGGCAAGGAAGTGAATTCCAAAGATCATCCCATTTTCTTTCGCTATCCCTGGATTATGAGCACATGTCACTGTGCCTGGATTTGTTGTTGTTTTGAGTTTTTACCTTACTGCTGTTAATTTGATCTCAATTCCAATGCTTTCATGCCATCAAGCTGGGCTCTGGCTTGATGAAGAAAACAGTTCCTAAGAGGTTGAACCTGTCCTTGCTGCTGCATCTGTGTGAGGCTTGTTTCATTCCACTGGTGCTCAGTTCTGCTGACTTCTTGGCAGGGAACACCAGTTAAGATCCTGGTCCTCACCATCGCCTCCAGGTACCTCGTGGTACTTATACTAGTGACCTGTCAGCTGGGAGCAGTCTTTCTCTCCCTTTGGTCCCCGCAAGCAACAATTTTCTGCCTCAAGGAGAGTATCTCTACTGGTGAAGTGACTCTGTGTACCATGGGTAACTCTATGTCCCATACCATTGATGCATCCTGGGCTAATTCCCAGATCAGACATCCTTCAAGGTGCTGTGACTGCAGTCATGTGACCAGTGGACCCCCCCCCACACACACACACTATGCAAGTTTAGGTTTAATTGTAGGGAGTACAGGTTTGGCCTGAGGGATTCATATCCTTCCTCAAAACCCAGAAGACTGAAGTTGGGGGTATGTGACCTATTTCCTATGGATCTAAGTAGACCAAAGATTCAGACACTGGCAGTGATATGAATGAGTCACCCTGTGGGTTCCCATAAAACTAGATGTTAGGATATTGCATTTAACGTGAATACTTTCTAATGTTGCTAAGGTGAAATAAAGAAAGAACTGAAGGAAAGAAGGAAGGAAGGAAGGAAGGAAGGAAGGAAGGAAGGAAGGAAGGAAGGAAGGAAGGAAGGAGGGAGGGAGGGAGAGAGAGAGAGAGAGAGAGAGAGAGAGAGAGAGAGAGAGAGAGAGAGAGAGAGAGAGAGAAGGCAGCTGAGAATGTGAGAATGTCAGAGGAACCAAGGAAGTAACAGTTCCTCCATCATTTCTCTTTCAAGTCCTGCTCTGGTTCCCCTCTATTTTGGGCAATATCTATATGATGAAATAAACCCTCTTTTTCCAAAGTTGCTTTTGGTCACAGTGCTTATCACAACATCAGAAATCAAATTAGAACACTGTCCAAAGTCTATTCTTTTAATGCATAAAGAGAGCATTTCAGAAATAGAAAATAAGCTATGAAATCCATTTTCATCTCATGGAAAAGGATGTGTCTATCTTTCAGATAGAGTAGATAACCATAAAAGAAAACAAAAAAAATGACTAGAATATTTGTTTCTTAACTTTACACTCACATTATTGCCAGTCTTCCCATGGTGAATAAATAATACAGTATTTACAGGGCTTAGGGATATGGCTCAGTCAGTAAAAGCTTGCCATGAAAACATGAAGTTCTGAATGAAATTTTCAGCATTCACAGAAAACCAGGCATTGTGGTGTGTACCTCTAACCTTGGGGAGACACAAAAGGATCATTGGGGCTTAGTGGCTACTTTCTCTGGTGAAATTTGCCAACTGTAATTTCAAAAAGAAAAAAAAACCTTGCCTAAAAAATGATCAAAAGGGGTTGAGGAAAATTCTACACCAAAAGTCAACCTTCGACATCCACACATAAGCACAAACACATGAAAACCCTATCCCTGTAAACATGCACACACACACAGATAAGTACAAACAAAAATAATAAGAAAATAAGTGCTACTTTTTTTTCTCCACATTGCTACTCTGTAAGCTTAAATTTTCAACAAGAGTTATTTACAGTCTTGATACAATTGTGAAAATTATCAAATTCCACAAACTAGAATCCACATTCAAAGCTCATATGCAAATAAAACATCCCTTCCCTGAAATAACACACACAGCCTCACTTGCTGTGAAAGCAATGTCATTAGACATGGGCTCTTACAAGGGTAGTGTTGCATTCTTTAATAGCGGAATGAATCCAAATTCTTATTTGTTTACTTGCTCATTTAGTTTTTATCTTTATTCGGTGTTGAACATTGACCTTCAGAACTTTATGCATACCAGGCAGGTACAGTAATGTGAGCTATATCCTAACCACAGACATTATTTTTAAGGCTCATTTTCAAAGTGAAATGCATTCTTTTAAATCTGTGTGTGTGTGTGTGTGTGCATAAGTCTATGTATAGGTGTGTTTTTGTCTACATGAGTGTATAAACAAGTGTGTGTGTGTGTGTGTGTGTGTGTGTGTGTGTGTGTGTGTGTGTGTGTGCAGAACTATACATACAGATGTGCAGGTGGGTGTGAGAAGAAGAGCGTATCAGATGCCTGGAGCAGGATTACTTAGAGATGTTTTGGTAACTTTCATCTTGTTGTGCAGGTGCTCAGTTCAGAACTATTTTCCCAAAGTTTAGGCAAGAATGGCTCTTTACTACTGAGCCACCTTTCCAACTGAACATCAATAAATTCTCAACATTTACTAGAAGAGTTTAACATCTGACTTTAAAATTTATACCATTAAGTAAATTTGAGGCAGAATTATTCAAATTTAATGTTGTAATCATATTCATGGATTTTATGAAGTCAATGATGTATCCAGATCTCTTTTATGTAAAATCGTCTAATAAAAACAATCATGATTACAGAATACATTAGGATTCTGGCCTATAATCAGGCACCCAGGGGATATTGAGAGATTCTGAAGTAAGGCAGTGTATGTTACAACATAGCAATTAATGCAAAACCTGAAAATTTTCAAGGCCTTAGATTCATATGATACTCTGCTTTTATCTTTTATCAATTTGTAGAACTAATTTTTAGTTTTGTAAAATTTTATGTACTAACTAAGAGACTAATAAGCTAAGAACACCAGACAATATTACCACATGCTAAGATCCTCATCTGTGCAATGTGGTATGTCCCAGTGAATATTCCTTGTAGATTAACATGTGATATTTGGGAATGAGTTAGGAAAACATGTATAATACTCAATGGAAGTAGCATTATCTCTGTACATTCCTGTTTGCTTCCATCTGTGCTAAGCACATTTCACAGCTCTAATCTTCCCAGAAATATTGAAGAAAATTACATTTAAAGAAATACAAATGATGAATTCCTAGTCTTCTGGTGAAGTGAGTCAAGTACTGCTCCTTCGTGGACCCAAAACAGTCACTTGATTTTAGGCTTTGGGGTAATTAAAACTACTTAGGTACTGCTTGAGGAATGATAACAAAATCTTCCTTTTATAGTTCTGGAGACTTGCATAAACCAGTTACTTAACTTCCCTCAATTTAGGGATAAGTAATTCTCTGGCCTTTCATAAGACCACTATTACCACTCTCCCAAATATTACACACACTGTATATGCCTTTATAAATATCTCAGAAATATATCTGCATAAAATTATAATCCATGCATTTTGTATTAGTATTAAAGTAAAAAGAGAAAACTTCTAGCCATACTGCTCATGTAAAGTGTTGAGGTTACAATTATTTTTGTTTCAATGTTCACCTCCATTCTGCCATGTCATTACCCTTCTGTCTGATATCTCTCAATTTTGTCCTTTTTAAAAAACATTCACTAAGTCTAGAGTGTCCTACCCACCAACTACTGTTTGCATGGCCGTATAGAGGAACTTGCTGATCAAGGGTCACAACCTTAAAGAAAACTGATTCCTCTCCTACACACATCCTCAACTGCCCACAGCTTCTCTGGGGAGCTCATGATTCCATCACCTCTTCATAACTGGATGGTTGAATGGACTGATGTTGTCCATGTCTTATGCAGGTAACCACAGCTGTGGTGAGGTCATACATCCAGATTCCTGCCGTATCTAGAAGACCCTGTTTCACTGCTGTTCTTCCCAGTATCTGAATCTTAGAATCTTTCTATCTCCTCTTCCAGTGTAGTTCCCGAGTCTTTTGGGTGAAATATGACTTCAATATTCCACTTGTGACTGAGCACTGGAGTCTTTGCCGTCAGAGACTGCCTTTCACTTGGCTTGCTAGAGGGATTTACATTGTAGGGCAGTCACCTTAGTACATTTTCTTATAGATAAGAGCGTACAGTTTTGTGGAACATGTAAAGAAATCACTGTACTTCAATACTGGTAAATATTAGCCATGAAATCTGAGGTTCTGAAAATGTCATTTATTATATTTTATGAGTTATATATTATGAACAGATTCTGTTTTCTAGTGAGCAAGTGATGTCATTCTACTTGCTAATCTGATCTTATTTTGCTATGATTTGACATCTTTCTAAATGATGGAGCTGAATGAGATGAACACTGGATCTGAGATGGAAAGTCTTTTGTGATTTTCTTTTAGACCACAGTCAGTGATAATCTATCCTGTTTCCTCGACATTGTCTTCCTTCCTATTTATTTTCAAGTTACTTGTTTCACCTCACTAAACTGATAACTTTTTATTTTATTCTGTTTTCTTTATTCTGCACATTCCTGTTCATTTCCATCTGTGCTAAACATATTTCACAACTCCAATTTTCAAAATATTAAAGAAAATTACATTTCTGAAGCTATAAATTATGGATTCATGTTTGCTAAACCAAGCAGTGCTCTTTTGTGAACTAAAGCTGGCCACTTTATTTCAGGCTTTTGGGTAATTGAAATGTTCACTGCAAAAAACATATTTCAGTACCTGGACTAGTGACCACTGTATGCTATTCTAGGAGTATGATTCATTTTTAGAGTGTTTTGATCTGTATGTTATTTCTATGATCTCCATAAAACAAATTTTCATTCTTCCATATCCTACAGAGTAGAAATTACTAATCAGTAGGATCCTGTTTATATTCTTTTACTAGCACAAATATTGGTGGGTATTCTTTCTTCCTTTGCAAAGAATTCTTATAAGGGCTAGAGAGATGACTCATAGTTTAAGAGGAGTTGCTGCTTTTGAAGAGGACACAGATTCAGTTTATAGCACTCATACTCTGCCTAGCAACCATCTGTCACTCTAATTACAGGGCATTTGACACCCTCTACTGGATTCTGTAGGTACCAGGCTAAAAGGTGGTATACATACATATATGAAAAAATAGAATCCATACACATAAGATAGATAGTAATAATAACAGTAATCATAATAAACATAAAGCTGCTATGGAGCAATCTTTGTACACTATAAATAAATGTTACTGGCATTGGTTAATAAAGAACTGACTGGCCTATAGCTAGGCAGGAAGAGATTAGGCAGGAGACCCAAACTAAGCAGAAACTGGAAAGAAGGACAGAGTCTCAGAGTTGATAGCCAGGAACAGAGGAAGTAAGATGTGTACGAAAGGAGGTAGCAAACCATGAGACATGTGGTAGAATTTAGGTAAGAAATGTGGATTAATTTAAGTTGTTAAATCTAGTTAATAATAAGCATGAGCTATCAGCTTAATATTTATTACTATAACAATTCAGTCTGGTTATTTGGGAGTAACTTCTGGGACAAAGAAAAATGCCACCTGCAGAAAGCAATATCTGTAATGAACATATTCTAAAATTCTACTGAAGAATTTATATTAAGTGATTGTTCTGTTCCTCTGAAGTATGATTCCTTCATGGGAACAATTGCTTCCTCTTGTGATATATAAGGTCCGAGAAAGACTCTGTGCCTCGTTTATTGAATCGGAGCAAGTTTAGACTAGTTATTTAAGAAAAAAACACAGCTTCTAAACAAAATCTGGACAGCTGCCCATCTCTGGTTCCCTGGTGGAAAGGAGGCAAAGGATTGTCAGAACAGTTTGGTTCCTCAAGCTATGAAGTGCAAACATATTCTGACACTTACTTGGCATTTGTGTGCGAGAGCAACAAAATGAAGCTCTTCCTTACAATTACTTCAAATAAAGTCTGTTTTCTAGAAGCAAGAGCTAATGTTATTGACAAGATATAAGCCACCCAGTTAGAGTGAATTAAAGTAAGCTGATTTTTTAAGGCCAAATGTAGTGATTGAGTAATTAGTTTTCATATACCTTCAGTGAGGTTATGACTTGAATATTACTTACCAACTAGGAAATACGAGGTAACTCCAAATATTACCCTAACAATAAATACTGATGCTTGTTTGGTGAGCAGTGATATGTAACATCTGTTTTTAAATTTACATTGCTAACCAGTAATTATATATAATATATAATATAAAATATGATATATGATATATATTATACTATATAATATATAATACATATTCTCAATATAACATTTACATTATTATATATTAAACATAATTATATATAATGGAAAATAATACTTCAATTTTATTAGCACACAATTTAAAATACAAGGTGTTTTTCTTAATAAGAAATTATTTATTTAATAATGTGTAAAATGTCAAGGATTGTTATTTTGCTCCATTATCAGGGTCTGCATTGCTAATGTTCTCACAGAATATTGTGTTCATATTAATAAATACAATGCAAATTTCCCTGTCATATCCTGATAGTGCTTTAGATTCCCTTCTAATTACACCTGTTTTCTATCCTGGACTATTTAAGGATTAAAGACAATAGCTACTTTCTATGATAATCATCTTTCTTTCACACAGTCAAAATTCATGAGAGAGTCATCTTAAAGAAAAGATTATCTTAGCTCACTCTTTCAGAGGTATTACCCAATGGTTGGTAAGTTCCAGTGGTTTGAGGGAGGCAATGAGTTCATAAGATCACAAATAGGAGAGTGATGGAAGAAAAATCTATTTACATCACATCATTCAGAAAGCAGAAAGACATGAGGAAAGGGGCAGGAACAAGTTATACTTTTCTAGGATGTATCCTGAGTGACTTATATGGCTATCTATGTGCCAGTTCCTAGCATTTCTACTTCCTTCTGATAGTGTCATCAAATCATGACTTTATTATCATGTTTATACACTGATGAAAATTGGAGTTGTCTTGATACCTTCCCCAAATTTCATATCTGTTCATTGCTGATTTGAATCTGAGACCTTCAGTGAAACAGCCTTTGAGGAACATTTTACACTCAAATAAAGGTTGTAATCTATGTATATAAGTTATATAGAAAATACTTGCTTAGAGTCTCCCATACTGCAAAATATACAACAGAAAAATACTTCAGTCTTCTATAGATTGCTAAACAGTCTATGTACATGGAGGGTTAATTAGCAAGAATGCAAACTACCTTCCTGACTTACAAAGTGAGTTAGAAGAAAGATAAGGATTCGAGAATAATAGATGAGGATAATGAAGATTTGATAAACATTGTGTGCTTGCTAGTTTTATGCAAACTTGATTCAAGCAAGAGTCATTTGGGAAGAGGGAATCTCAACTAAGAAGATACCTCCATAAAATTTGCTAGTATTCTGTAGTGTATTTTCTTGATTGATGAGTGATTTGAGAGGTCCTAGCTCACTGTGGGTAGTGCTATCACTGTGTTCGTCATCCTGGGTGCTATAAGAAAACAAACAGAAAATCATGAGGAACTACCCAGTAAGCAGCACCCCTCTATGTTATTTGTTTCAGTTCCTGTCTCCAGGTTCCTGCTTCCGAGGTTTTACTGTGATGGACTATTGTAAAGGTCTGTCCTTTTAAGAGACAAGCCCCACCCACTCCCTCCACATCTGCCAGGCAAGCAGATTTTCCTTGCACTTCTAGCCTGAGTTCTCTTATGTCTATCTCTCTCCTGAGAAGGTAGCTTCTCCTCTCCTCTCCTCCCTCCCCCTCCTTGTTTCTCCATCTCTCTCTGCCTTTCTCCTTGTTCCCCTTCTCCTTCCTTCTCCCTTTCCCTCCCCTTATATAACCCACCCCTTACATATCCCACCTCACTCTGCATGGTGTGCCTATCTGTCTCTGTCTCTCACCTGCCGCAGCTCCTTGTGGGCCCAGCTGGTTAGCCAAGGTATTTCTCTGCCACCACTTGGAAAATGGCATCTCTCATTTTTAACATTAGATTGATGCTCATGACTCAGCCAGGCTCTCTCCACATTCCGTCCAGCCCACGGCTGGGCTAAAGGAGGACATATGGAATCTTGCGCTTGGGAACAAGGTTTCTTTACAATAGCCCCTCTTTACATCTGCCTGAACCTCTACGCACACCAGCAGATTTGGTAGAGAGTTTTCCCCTTCCATTCAGTTGAACTGTATTGCCCCAAACCACAGCCTTCATTGCTATGTTGAGCCCTTTGCTGTCATTCATCTATGGTTGGTTCCCATAGCTAAAAACATGATTGGATGACCCAGGTTAGTCTATCTGAGCTAGCACTGCACATGCTGAACAGTGCATTTGCTTTGCGGCCCTGGGTTTCTCAGAGTTTTCTTTCTCTTTTCTTTTTCTTTTCCTTTAGACCACTTGTAAGTGGTCCCTGCCATGAGAGACCACTCGGAGTGGTCTCTAGTCTCGGGATTCCCAGTTGCCCTGACTGGAGCCAGTTGGCTTCATTAACACTCCACCTACAGAGAGAAGACATTCTTCTAAAGGCTTTGTGGTGTTTGTTTGTTGTTTTTGTGGGTTTCACGCTTTCAGCTATGGAACATAAACCCTCAAACTCAGCCACACACCTGTAAATTCTCTGCTTGTGTCCCACCGGCCCCACTTTTCCTCAAACTATCCCTGCCACCACTACTGCTGGTCCCACGGAAACTGACAAGATTAGTCGGATCCAAAAGGCAGCTGTTTTCAATTTCAGCCTTTGCTCCCTGCCACAGCTTGTCGTGCAGAGGCTCAGCAACAGGGTGGATCACACCTCTAGGTCTCTCTTGTTATTATGTTTAAAACTCCTGCAGTTCAAAACTCTTGGCTTCTCCATACAACATGTGAACACTGTCATTTTGATTGAGGTGAGGTGATTTTACTGCCATCTATTTTTAGGTTTTTCTTTTTTATTAATTGATTTTATTGAGCTATACATCTTTTCTCTGCTCCCCTCTTTTCCTCTCCCCTCCCCTTCAACCCTTTTAACTGAGGGCAGGTGACCTCACAGCCAACTTAACTGATGGCCAGGTCAGGTGACCAAATCTTACTGAGGTATAACCTGCATGATGCCCAGTTTACATAAGTTTTTTTTCTCTAAATTCCTCTTGATTGCTCTGTTACCTATGTGTTTTGCACAGTGGCATGCCTTTGGAAGGGCCCACCAGGACCATCCACTTCACCCAATTCCTGTTCACTGTGTATATGTGTATCTGTATGTGTATATGTGTGTGTGCATACATGTAACTTAAATGCACCTATGTTTACTGTTAAATGTTATAATTGTCTGTGTTCATTATATCTCATTTCAGACTAACAAAGCAAAAAGTCTCATGTTTTAAATCGCTATGTACTTTTAAGTCTCTTAATCCAGTCCTGCTTTACCTGTTAAGTTAGAAGTCAGGACAGTCAAGCTTAAATCCAGCTCTCCAGAAAGATTCTATACTGTAGTTATAACTTATCTATACCCAATAAACAACCCTCAACTGCTCAGAGATATGGGGAATGTGGTATTTAAATATTTAATTATTAAAAGACTTTTCATAACAAAAAGAGACTGGTTGGATCCTAGCAGCAGCATTCTACTTCCTCCAAAAAAGACAGAAGAAAAACGGCTACAAAATAACACCCATCCTTAATTCACTTCAATAGCCAGTGCTGACCACTGGGAAAAACTACCTTTCATCTAAACTGAAGATCTACAGACATTACACAGAATCACTGGAATCGACAGCCTAGCTGCTCAGGTCAAGGTAGGCTTATCTTCCTGCAGATTTCTAACCCACAAGTTCTGGAGCCTTGCAGGCCCTGTGCATCAAAAGACAAATATGACCCTCAGCAACCACGGAGGACCCTGAGGAGTAGCTCTCCCTGCCAACCAAGTAAGTTCTCTGTTCTTTTAAAATCAATAACTCAAGTAAATTCTTATCCTTCTCAAAGATCTCTGATGCAGTTTGACAGCTGAGAGGTTTTGTCAGTTTACAAGGACAACCTCACCAAACAAATTTCAGCAAAATAAAAGTTATTAAGGTATGTACCTGCAAATTTTAAAGGTGCACACTATCAACTTTCCCACTCATGTTGCCTTTCATAGTCTTAAAAATACTTTTTATTTTGAAAATAACATCTGTCACAATCATTCTGACATGCTAAAACTTATGTTTTCACAAACCAAAAATATTCTTGTGAGTTTCAGGGACCTGAATTCAAGGATCAACTTTAAACAGGTCAGATATACCCCTCTCAATTCCCTG
>NW_026068049.1:3791785-3825233 GCF_014885135.2 Alexandromys fortis | reverse complement strand
CAAGTCCCCCTCCCTCGTCAGCCCAAAAAGCAATCAGGGTTCTCTGCCCGGTGGGAAGTCCAAGGACCACCCACCTCCATCCAGGTCTAGTAATAACATGCACTTTTAAACAGAAATATAAACTAATTTTCTTAGAATTCTCCTAATATAGAACTTTTCTTCTTTCCCATCTGGCTTTTCTTTCTGTTTACCTCTGGGCTCTGCTTTTGTCATGCTCCATAAAGTTTACAAATAAAGAATGATAAAGCCAAATTTATTGTTTTGCAAACTAATACAAAATATCTCTGCAGTTTATTGAAAAATAATCAATTTATTTCAAAGTTTAAAATGTATGTTCTTATGCCACATTTCCCCACATACTTACCTGTCTGTATCCATCACCTTTTCTAAATAACAGCAAATTACCAAGTTACTTCTGTTTAACCTAATTTTTCCCATACCAGCAGTTTATAGAAACGAGAGCTTGTTAGATGCAGTATTAATATTACTACTAATTTTACGGAGTTTTTTTTTATTTTAAAATTATTCTAAGAAGATGATGCCTCATTCAATTGCATTCAACGTTCAAGATCAATTTGCACATTTCCTGGTGTGGAAAAGACAGTTTTTAGCTGTTATTTACTGTGTTAGCTTGATCTCAAATTCCTAAACATTAAAAATTTCTATGCAATTTTGACTATACACATTTTCATTTCGCTGTTTCCTTGCCTGTGTTCTTTTACAGTCTTCTTCTGTATTTCCATAAATCATAAATTATTTCAACCCAAATGTCTCACTGTAAGACAGGAATGGGAATTAGAACTCTAGTCTAATTAGTAACCCACACATAATCACCATCTTTGGGTTTTCCTTTGTGATATATTGTAATGCATCTCCCGTACTGTTCTCTTACTTGCTTAAAAAGAAAATTCAAACATCCCACACAGTTCATCTGTACGTGTTCCTGGTGCTATGCTGTGTGCAAAGAAGGCATGCAGCAGATTTCATCCTAAGTGTTTTGAAAGCAAATGGTCCATCTAGAAACTTTAGAATTGAAATCATTAAAAAAGAAGATTTATTCTATTTATAATGCATGTGTATATATGCATATTTCTCTCTCCCTCTTGCGCTCTCTCTCTCTGTCTCTCTCTCTCTCTCTGTGTTTGTGTGTGTGTGTGTGTGTGTGTATGCAGAAATCAGAAGAGGGTGTCAGATTATTCAGAGCTGGAGTTACAGATGTTTGTGGGATCCTTGACTTCTTATGTCAGTTGGGATCTGAACTTCAGTCCTCAGCATGGAGCAGCAAGTTCCCTTTACTCTTGTGTCATCTTCAGCAGCAGAACTGGTTCCCTCCGTATAATCATGATAGTCCATGTCCCTGAAGTCCGGCATAAGTTTAAACAGTAGAAACTTGCTTTTCTTTTCAACAAAGGTAAGTCCCCTCTGAATCGTGAACACCTTGTCATTTATAGCAATGCATTTATTTAATTACCCGATATTTAACTCATGAGGAGGTATTATTTAGCCCTGAGGTACATGGAAAACCAATTAAGTAAATGGTGCAATCTGAGACACAATATTGGAGTTTTGTTAAATTTTAGAATGAAAATATCTGCATAAGAAATAAGGTGGAGGTGCAGAGATGGCACAGCAGACAAAAGTGTTTGCCATGCAAGCCTGACAACCTAAGCCTTGTCAAACCCCAGAGCCTTGTCAAAAGCAAGATATTGAAGCATGCATCTGTACCCTTGCACTTCCAAGGTCAGATGAGGTACAGAGAAAGCAGAATTATCTATAAGACCAAGGAGTACATAACACAGAAGAAAAAAACAAAAGAGACCTGTCTCAATGAGATGGAAGTAAAGAATACACCCATGAAAGTTGTCCTCTGACCTCCATACGTGCATATGACAGATGTACGCATGTGCTTACACACGTGTGTGCACATCACAGTAATTCAATGAACACAAATTTCAAAAATAAAAAATGTCACTAGGAGAGAGGGAGATTCTGGTCAAGTGAAAGGGAAAAGGCGAACGCTCAGGACTTTGAAAATACAGAATACTGAAAAGAATGTGATTCTCCTTCTCCCAGTATTGATCTAAGTTCTCTTTTATTCAGTTCTTCACACAAATATGTTGTTTGTCTTTTAATCATTCCTCTGTAGGTAACTTTTATTCCATAAATTATTAAGCCAGTGATTTTGACCTGTACCATGTATTTCAAATGCTTTCTGAATTGCAACTGCAGTGGTTGTTCGGGGCAAGATGGGGGGGGGGGTGTATCCTGATTTCTCAATCTACTATGGACCAATATTTTAAATAAATGCACTAATGATAGATTAAGAGAAGATTAAATATCGACACAAGTGTCACACCCTTGTACTTTTCACTGGATTCAACATGCACAAATTTGCTATTGTTATTTACCTCATTGGGTTCCTGCCCAGCATCTAAGGGTGTCAAGATGTACTGTCTGAACCTACACCCATCCATGTATCACATTAGACAGTGCTGTGTTAGAAAGTATAGAGAGTTCGGCACACAAGGAAACTAAAAAAATAAAAAGCAGGTTTGGAGCCTTTATTCCCAACAGAGAGAGAGGTCATCTTTTCATTCTTTCTCATATAGTAATTCTGAAGATTTGCTGCTCTGTGGATCCCCTGCACACAAACCAGACTTAAACACATTTACAGGCTGGATGGAAACTCATATGCTGATACTTTAAGCCAGTGACTCTTGAAGAATGATTTAATTAAATTTGCATTCTCTGTCCTCACCATGTGGATTAGAGACAAGTCTGCCTTTGATTTCATTGTTGGAAAGAGGGATTTTAGTCATCTGGAAGAGCATTCTATAACCCTGAGAAGTGGCCTGTTCTCCAAATACCTTGAAAATCCTTCTGGCTTGCATATAAAGTCAAACTGTTTTTCTAATAAACACATATCAATTTTTCACGAAGAGGTGAAACAATTCAGACTTTGATTTGCAGGTAATATGAAAGTTGATGATGTCTAATCAGCACCACACCCATACTCTGAGCATATTTTTCATATCATGTTCAGAGTATTTATGTGATGAGGGGAATTTCACCGCTTCTTGTATTTTTGGTGCAATTATGCCTCCAAATTTGACATGATAAAACTCATATTCGGGTAGACACTTTTTATATCTTTTATGTAAGATTGAAACTTCTCTCGTTTTAAGACAATATTAATGCAATTGTTTGATATATAGTTATTTTCTTCTAATGCAGGAACCATATCTGTTTTATAAAGTCAGAATCTACTATAGGAAGCCACTCCTCAGCTGAGTGTGTACTTATATAAAAATTTCAGATATCATGTAAATTAATTAATTAATAAGTTCTATCAACTGTCCAATCAACATGTAGTTATTTGAAAAGCAGATTTGGCTATTTTTTTCAATGTCTGTTATGGATTGGTCACTGTGCATATTTTATTTATTTCAGAGATTGTACTCCTAAATGCGTACAATTCCAATGCTTCATGATTTCCTGGAGCTAAATCCAAAGGATGGTTAACAAAAAATGTATAATTGGAAGAAGTGGCCAGAAAAAAGAAGGGTGCATCAGTAAAACAGAGTGTGATAACACTGGAAGTAAAGTCAGCTTAAATACGGGTGGAATAAGATAATAAATACCTGGATGTAACAAAGACAATGTTGCTTCTCATTGTTAGAAACCATATACAAAGTCAAAGGTGACATCATTGCTATGAATGGGAAAAGAAGTTGTGATGAAATATTTTCAGTAAAAGGAAGAAAGAAATAATCTCCACATTTAGGGGATGGATAGATGGTTCAGTGGGTAAAACACTAAAAGGTGAGGAATAAAGATAAGGTAACCAACAGTCAATTCTGAAAAAGAATACAAGCTTGAACAACCCCTATTTTCAGGAGTAGAAGACAGTGGCTCCTCCAAAAAGCTTGTTAAAGGAGCTACTAAATCAGTGAGCAATGGATTCAAAGGAGAAACTTCACATCTGTATGTATGGACACAAACTACTGAGAGTCCTCTCTGGCCTATGCATGCACATTCACACACATGCACATGCACACACATACACTTATGCAACCAACCACATAAGAATGTTTACAACATCACCCACAAACACATACAAAAATGACACTTTATATCAAAAGAAGTCTCAAGAGATAGATTACAGCCTTAAAAGTTAAAGGGTGAAGTATTGGAACCTGGTTCTAACCAGATGAACCAAGACAATAACAATTTTCAAAGGTAGAGAATATGCTTTCTTACCCGTTAATGTGTCTAATATATTAAATACTAATTTACTAATGAAATATTTTCAATTTTTTATACTTTGATAATGAACAATAGGACGATAATTTTTCATTACTTGACCATATCAAAAATTGTAAAGAAAATTGGCTTATATAGTTTATTCTTAAAATATGTTTACATCTGCATATTTTCATTGTTCATTGGCATATATACGGTATTGCAATGCTGTAGAAAACCAGAAATATTTCTTTGAATAAATGAATTAATTCAAAAAGGAAAGAACACAGATATAAGAAGTTTATTCTTAATAGTTGCACGTTATGTTTCATGATCAGTTACCTCCTGTCTCCCTATGCTGGAGAACTTTACAAGTAGAAAATAGATCTTTGGTGTGGGACTAAGATAAATGTGGGAATAGAATGCTGATATGATGTGGGATTCCCGTCTGTATTCTATAAATATGTTTTATTGCCATTGGTTAATAAAGAAGGTACTTTGACATATGACAGGGCAGACTATAGCAAGGCAAGAAATCCAAGCAGACATAGAGGAGGAAGGAAGGTAGAGTCAGGGAGATGCCATGTGTTTGCAGAAGGAAAAACAACCTTACTGGTAGGCCACAGTCTCATTAATAGAATTAATTAATATACAGGTTAATATAAATGGGTTAATTTAAGATATAAAACCTAACTAGGAATATGCCTTAGCCATTGATCAAGCAGAGTAGTTTCTGTGTGATTATTCTGGTCTGGGTAACTCGGAAATGCATGTCCAGTCTCCAATAACAAATGGTGCCCACTGTCTATCATAGATCCACTAAGACCTAAAAAAAAAAAAAAAAAAAAAAAGAGGGCTTCAAACACACAAAAAATGGGACTGAAGAACAGCTTCTTGGTAGCTACATTTTTACCACAGATAGACTATTTTGCTGACTTCTAAGAGAGGTGTTGCATCTTTAAAAAAAGACTTACTGGTTTGTACTGGCAGCATGAATGACTTTGGCTCTTTGAGCAGGTCCTGCAACAGAACACATGGTTTGTGAGCAGAGTGATGCAAGTTGCTTAATGGTGACATAGACCTGCTGCAACCCTAGAACTGGGGCAGTGAGTATGGCCCACAGAGTTGGTGGTGAACATACCTCCACCATGTTGGAATGAACGTAACAAACAGGCAAAGTCACAGCTTTGGTACTGGCCATAATGCTTAACATTTTAAAAAGTGTTCCTGACCAGAAAAGGGGATATGATATAGAAATGAATTCTACATTGGCATGGACTATGGTTTATTGATACAAATTTAAGGTCAATTTTGTTATATGTAGATTTCTACTATTGTTTAAGGTATTATGCTTATACAACTCATTTAAAAATATAATGCATAATTTAAAATTACAGATTCATAGATAGTCATTAATAACAGGCAAACTTGTAGTCATGTTAGTTAGGTTTTCTAGGTATACAGAGATATATTTCAGTTAGACAGATAATCTTAAACATTTCACAGACCTACAGAACATTACATTTAAAATATTTTAAGAGCTTAGAATTCTCTTGATAGTGAGAACTGTCTGCTTCTGGCTGCACCGATTACTTCAGAAAGGTTGACGAACATTGAAGAAACTCATTATAGAGTTTTCCTTCAATGTGACAAAGCTAACCATTTTGACAAGAAGCTGTTCTCGCCTGGACTGCTTGATGGTATTCTGTATTTACTGGACATGCAAGACTTGCAGAAAAGTGTCCTTTTCTGTTAAACTTTCCAAAAGATAGTATGGTCCTTCAGGGTTCCTGATTCACAGAGGAAATTGCCAAACATTCTGCAGGATACAGAAGAACGTGACTGCAAACTGCCAATATAGGCGAAACAGTCTTTCACATTTTCTGCTTCACGGAAAAGTCTGCTGGATACTGTGGTCCTGTAGGCTGAAGATGGGTGCATTAAGGTTACAAAAGAACTGTGGGTGACTGTCCAGATGATAATATATCGTTGTCAATTCTATGTTTTGGAAGCTACTTACAATGTACTTCCTCTTTACTTAGGAAATATGTCTTTCTGGAGTCTTTGATGGAGTTGAAGACAAATAGTTACAATTTTTCTAAGTTATCATAAAAGATAAATTATATATAAAACTTTAGACTAACAAAGACATATTATAACTGTAATTCTTGCTTGATACATGTTTGGCTATATGCAATTTTACTATGTTAAAGTTCAAACCTTCCTTTTTATTTATACAGAAAAGGGGAGGTGATGTGAGAATGCCCTTGGCATTCTATGAATATGTTTTGTTACCATAGGTTAACAATGAAGATCCTTTGGCCCATGATAGGGCAGAATAGAAGCAGAGATAGTAGAGAGAGAGAGAAAAAAAAAAGGTTGAGTCTGGGAGACGCCATATGACTGCAGAAGGAGAAAGAAACTTACCAGTATGCCAGAGCCTCATGGTGATATATAGATTAATAGAATTAAGCTGATTTAAAATGTAAGACCTAGCGAGAAATATGCCTAAGGCATTGATCAAACAGAGCTTTAATTAATATAGTTTCTGTGCAATTATTTGGGTCTGGGTGGTCAGGAAACGCAAGTGCAGTCTCCAGTTAGAGTGATGTGCTCACATTGTGCAGAGAATAGAAGAACTGTCAATTTTATTTTCTTGATTACTTTGAATAAACCATCTATGAATGCACACTGTGAAAAAAGTTACTAATCAGGGAATTTTACACATGTTGAAGTTTACTTTTAAAACTGATCTAGGAAGCTAAAATACTGACAGATTGTATATTAGAATGATATAAAATTAAATCAAAGCTCTCTGTATTATGCATAATTTGGAAATTCAAGTAATTAAAACTTCAGTTCTCCAAAAATTGACCTGTGGGAACTTCATTTATGTAAAAACCCTTTTAGTCAAGATTCCTAGAGATTTTTCCAAATATTTATCTACCTCAAATGATTCCCCTAGTAACAATTTTAATTTGATCAATGTTAAGGGAAAAAGAAAGACCCTGTTTATTTGCCTAAAGTAAACTCAGTTTTAGACAAGTAAACAGGGTCTTACCATTTTTAAGTGTACCAAAGAATTCTGAGACCCAAATGCCAAAATTGTGATTTTCATAAAATTTTCAATAAAAATCATAAGTATATTATTTATAACGAAAATCAAATAACTATATCCTCAGCAACTGGTACATATTCAAGGTAACTTGTCACATTCTGAAGATACAGAACCTGTTCAGTGTGGAGTCAGCACAAATCAAGTGCCTATTTTTCCTCTCTACACATAGATGTTTTAAGAATTTCTAAGTCTCAGGTATTCCAAATGTTCTGCAAGAGTCTTTGAAACATTATTATATATTTATAAGATTCTTTTTATGTTTCACTTATATTCATTGAAATGTGCATCTATATCTTATAACCACAGAAGCAGCTATGTGAGGGCATGATCTTTTAATTCTAGAACTGAAGAGATGAAAGAACCTTTGGGGCTCCCTGGTTATCCAGCCTATTCTGTTGGTGTCCTCTAGATCAACCAATAAAAACCTTTCTCTCAAAAAGCACAGTGGATGGATTTTGAGGAACAACACATAAAGTTGACCTATATCCCATGCACATGCATATACATACCCAAATATATACCCACAAGACACTCCTCTTATACATATAGAAGCAACTAATGAATTTCTACTCTATAGCAAGTTTAAAATACAATGATGGATATCTATATTTTCCTAGTAAATATTTAATGAAATTAAATTCTCAGAGTGCTAAAATTTTTGAGTCTTCAAAAATGCATAAGTATAAATTGGACAGTAGATAGGTTGTGCACAGTGAAGTAGGGAAAACTTCAGCTCATATATACTGTATGCCATTTGCAATACCAAGTCTCCCTGCCATGAAGGAGTATGAGGTGCTTTATGTTTTCTGTCAGAATTAAATGCATGTGAGACAGTCTTGAGTGTGTTTATGATCTTCATTTTATTTCTGTAACACCATTTATCAAAATTATTCTGTTTAGTAAAAACAATGTATGTATAATTTTATAAAATTTAATGAATTCCACCTTAGAAACACAAAAGCCATTTTTTAATTAATACTCATTTTCTCACCCAAAGTCAAGTACTTGCAAATTATAAAACTGGTTTTGTTTTGTTTTTGTTTAGTTGGGTATTTTACTTGGCTTGCTAATTAGAGACCAATGTCAGTGGAAGCTAAAAAGAAATTCAAGGCAAGAACCTGGAGGTAGTAACTTGTAACTGGCTTGAACATCAAAGATTGCAGATGTTTATATCATGGAGAGGAACCCTCCACTGTCTCCAGATGTCCTTGTTGAGATGACCTGGCCAAACTTTCAACAGACACATATCTTTTGACCAGGAGCCTGTCTCTACTCAGGGAATCATAACTGTACAAAGTGCTGGAGCACTACTGACACTGTGGATTAAAAGCCCTTTTCAGTGAGTATGATAGCCAGAGGGTTTGATTTAAATATGAGCCCCCATAGGCCCATCTATTGGAATATTTGGTCATTAGTGGGTGGTGCTACTTGACAAAAGTTAGGTATGACCTTGTTGGAGGAACTGTGTCACTGGGATGGACTCTAGGGTTTCAAATGGTCTTGTCAGTCTTGGTGTCTCTCCTTACAGCTGCTTGCCGATGTAGAACTCTGACTTACCTCTCCAGTACCAGATCTGTCTACATGCCATCATGATGGGGTAAACCAAGCCTCTGAATGTAAGCAATTTTCAACTAAACACTTTATTTTATGAGTTACTGTAGTCATGGTGTCTCTTCACAGTAGTAGAACTTTGACTAAGACAAGGTTGTATATGTCGATGTTTTGTATAAATCATACAAATTTTGTATATGTCAGTTAGGCCTCTCACCTCATTGCCAGAAGGGTAATGCCCTGCTCTGTCAGATAGAGAAGCGGTCTAGCTGTCTACACAAACACACATACACACACACACACACACACACACACACACAGAGACACTAGTTCATTATCAAAAGTAAATAAAAATATTCTTTAATAGAGATAAAAATTAACATAAAATGACATTTTATGAAAAAATAAACTTCTATCAGTTGGAGGAATACTTAAAATATAGCACAGGATTATTTTGTCACATAATATTTAATTTTCTACTCTCTGGTTTAGTTTATATAGATAATGCATCCTATTTTCACTATTTACCTCTCTCTGTCCTGCATTTTTTTGAACAGAACTAAACTTAATGAAGAACACAGTGGTTTCCATTAGGAGCATTGATCTTTCAGTCAGTAGAAGGTAGTGATTTATACTTCCAAAGGCCACTATAAATGTAGATAAGGGCTGAGACCTTCACAGTTGAGTGATTTCCATTAACTTTCCTCTGCCTATTTAGTCAGAACCTAGTTTTGAATTTTCTCTAAAGCAGAAGTATTACCTTTTAAATTCTGACTTTGGTATTTTTCTTGTTTCAGCTACCCATATTTTGTGCACTGCTCACTGGAGGAAAGGCTATGCACCTTTTGTTCCTCTTGACAAAGGAACTCAGTCATCCCAATCAGGGAAGTCCTGTGCAATTGGCAGTTCTCCTGGATTGTTCGTTGTTCAGGATGTCAGCTACCAAGCTGGTACTTATTGTGATCTGATTTCCAGGCTCCATTTCTCTGTGTTCAGAATTGTGCAGCAAACTAAACCCTAACCCTGCTCCTTGCTACTGCAGGATTTGTTCATTATTAATTTTGTACCCCAAAATCAACAGATATTGAGTAGTTAAATATTATAATCAACTAATGGATTTATAAAGTCTTAACTAATTTTTGATGCCCTTTTCTTCTTTGGATAGAATTAAATATTGATCTATGTTTATTATTATACGTGATTTCTGGCCTAATGTTCATTACTCTTGGTAGAGTATGAAGTCCTAGAGAGCAGAAATTTGATTGATTATATTTTTTTTGTTTAAGAGGTTGTAGTCCATAGAAAGGAGTGTAAACTTTTAAACTGATTTATTGAAATATTCACTTGGTTTTACAATGCATTAGAATAACAGAATACATTAGTGGTTTTAATTGAAACACACACACAAAATTGTGTTTTATAGGCCAAATTTAATTCTAAATGTCATTAATAATTAATTAAAATTTAAATTTCTATGTGAATAATTTTGTTAGATATCAGTGGTCTTATCCAGTAATGGTTCAGTATGTCACAACGTTAACCTGCCTGGTAAATATGCCTACTGTGCAGTAGATGAGATGAAGTTATCCAACTATTCTCATGACTGTATTTAATTCCTACTCCAGAGGAATATGAATATGAATATGAATGCCTGGTCCTGTAAACAAACCCACAGCTAAGAATGGCATAGGTCCTAGAGGAATGCCCATAATGTTCTCTTACTAACTAGTCATGTTGTCAATCAGCTTTTTAAATATTTTGCACATATCCATTGGTTTGTTCTGGTCACAACCTTGGTGAGATGTTTCATAGAGCCAGTGAGCATGGCTCATTGCACAGATGTGTTGTGGTCCAAGGTGTGTTGACAATAAGTGACTGCGAGTGTTCTGTCATAGTAGGGACATTATCACAGAAGAGGAGGCAGAAAGCAGGAGCTGAGGAATGGGAAGAGTGATCCGAAATGCCATCTTCTGAAAATGACACGAACACTGCAACTTAAACTCAAGGCAGCCCTACATACCTATATATGATCAGAACCATGGGAAGCAAATTAAGAATTCTAGCATTGATTGTATTGGGATCCAAACCCAACCTCTAGCTGAGGAATTATGGCAGTTTGTAGCAGCTAGGGAAAGAGAAAGACTTTTCTTAAGAAGCGTGGTCCCTGGGAGGTTGTCAATGCCCCAGTGGATGATCCCACACACATGAGCATGTGAGCAGCAGGAATTAGAGACAGTGGGTTCAAATGAATTACTTGATTAGTTTAAAAGGAAGACATTAAGTTGGGTAGAAATGTGATAGGATTTCTAAGGGAAGTTTCGAATGGGATGAATAGCATCAACAAACTCCGTGTACATGTATGGAATTTTTAAAGAAAAACATTTTTTTTGTGGGGGAATTTTAGTTTTTTATTGATTTTTATTGAGCTCTATATTTTTCTCTTCTCCCCTCCTTGCCTCTCCCCTCCCATTCAACCCTCTCCCAAGGTCCCCATGCTCTCAATTTACACAGGAGATCTTGTCATTTTAAACATAAAGCAAAGAAAAGCAGCCCACAAATCACAATCCCAGAGAACCTAGACAACAGTGAGGATACTAAAAGAGATATACATGGATCTAATCTACATAGAAAGTAGGTAAAACACATTTATAAAAACAAAAGTTGAGGTTATGAAGAAAGACAATTAGACTCTTGTCTTTTATGTCCATTGCATACTCATTGAATTTCCTACCTCAGCCAGTCAATCACTGTTCACCATTTTTGTCTTCTTTCTCAGTTAAGTCTTTTGGAGACAAGGCACACAATCCAAACACATACAAGTTTTGTAGAAATACTTGAGAATCTAAACATATTAAATTTAAAAATGAATATAAAGAGCAAAAATAATTTTATTATTTTTATAATTTGTGATTGCTTATGAAGCTATTTTTTTCTGAATGCAAAAGCAAGATTTTATTTATTAAATTTGGGCTAGCACGGAAACTCTGCCTCAGAGTCTTACACAGCAGATGGAGGGAGGGGACCCCGTCTATTTCTTAAGATGCTTATATATAAAGGCAAAAACAACAAAGCAGTCACAGGGTTATAGATTCAACGGACAAAATTACTTAGCTGATATCATAATTGGCTAAAGGTTAGGTAAAGCTTAGCTGTTGTTCTCTGATAAGCTGTTGCTGCTTTACGGGGGTGGTTCCTTGCCCCCAGAGACTGTCCCCTGGTCTAGTACTCAGGACATCTGCTAACCCCTTGCAGACATAGCGTCTGCCTGGAGACTGCTATGTCTTCTCAGCCTTTCTAATTACATTACCCTAATTTCGTGTGAAAACAGTTTCCCACTGTAAAAACATTCACGCGTTGCATATAATAAAGGGTTATTTATTTAGGGGTAGACTCATAGATCATCGTCCTCTGCATGCATGAGGAACAGGAACTGAATCCAGTAGCCAGAAGTGATAGCTTTACCTTGGCCAAATAGTATAAGAGACCAAGCCCAAGTGGCCTGGCATTGAATGGCTGGAAAGGCTGGGAAAGATTCCATCTCTGTGCTGAGTCCTTGGGGGATTTTAAACTGCATCCTATCCCCCGGGATGAGTCGAAGGCCATGGGGCCCCCCTTTAGAGGGAGTATTAGCTAAAGGAAAACCTAAGTTACACAAAGTTGCTGAATGCAGCCCATACCCACACCCATAGTTATACCGAGTAATTATGAAGCTATTTTTAATCATATTTATTTCCAGAACAACCAATTGCTCATCTCAATTCCTCTTATTCAGAATATTATTCTTGTTTAAATCATTATTTCTATTTTAAAACTTCTTTTATTTATAATTTGTTCATGTGTGTGTATTTGTGCATGCATGCACATGTAAAACACATGTAAATCTCAGAGGATTACTTACCAAGTCAATTCTCCTTCCACTGTCTAGTGCCAGAGTTTGAACTTAAATCCTCAGGCTCAGCAGCAAGAGAGCTGGATCATCTTGCTAGTCCATGATATGTGTGTTTTTTTCTTCCTTTCATTTAGTCTTTTATTCCCTAATGAAATATGAACTCAGAAATGTAACAAAGCACATTATGTTCCTACTGATTAGTTTATACATTATCAGTTGTATTTCTAAGCTCAGTTCTTTTCATCATGTCTCTGGATATTTTTTTCTCTCCTATGTCCCTGACATTTATTTCTGTTTATATATCTCTGGCAGGGAAGGAGATGTAGATAGGAAAATTTCAGTGCCAACAACAGTATTGTCTATGTTCAAATTCCCACTTTAGATTCTTCCTACAAATAGAAGCAAATATTCTTCTTCTTTATAGTCAACCATTTTATCCCATTTTAGAAGATAAGTCTTGCCTTGAAATAATAAGTTGCACAGTAGGTATTCTATGCTTCCCAATATCATTGGACCTAATATTAGTTTCTCATTGCTAATTATCACTGATTTTATTTTAGTATTTAATTTCCTCTGTTTTAGCTACAATTTTTTTCCATTCAAATAGATCTTCAGTCCTTGAATATTAATTTTGAAAGAAAAGCCAAGTAAAGGCAAGCCTTCCAGTAGTATTTTTTTAAATTTCATAAATACAAATGATACATTGTTCCTTTTCTAATAGATGTGATTTTACTAGTAATTTGTCATATACACAAACATTTTTTCTTTAATATTTGCAGTTAATTTTCATAAGTATTTCAAATGCTAAACAACATATTTTGATGAATGGATTACAACAGAAAGAGAGGGGGGTGTTGAAAATGACAGGAAAGGAAGACATATTAGGTAAAAAGAGGTAGCTAAGAAAGTTATCTCTGCCATGATGCAATATAAAGTAAAAGCATGCTTAATTACCAATTGTTTCTAATATAGTAACTTTTAAATTTTAACCATTTTAAGGAAAGCAAATGGTGGCCAATGAGTAAAGTCAACTTGCCTTTACTCAGCCTCAGTTTCTCAATTATCTAACTAAATGCATATTAATTTATACCCAAATTTAGATTGTGATAAATAAAGCTAATTTATGGTTAATCTCAAAATATTTGATTTGTTTTGTTTTGTTTTGTTTTTATTTTGATTTTTAAAGCTCAAAGTTTCCTACCCCCATCCCAGTTCTCCCAACCTTCTCCCCTCTCCCCTTCTCAGCATCATCCACTCCTCATCCATTGCTGAGGCCTGCCTGTATCTTGCAATATTTTCTAATTATTCTATTTGTCTTATGATTTTTAGGCCAAAATTCCTAGAAGGTCTATTTGGCCAAGTGAATTCACATCACCAATACTCAATTATTTTTCTTCCTGTAGCCTTGGAGGTATCTGGCGACCACACTGCCACGGGAATTATTCTCTCCTGGGTGGCTTTTCCTTCCAAGCAGGGCCAGGGTGTCATTCAGGCCTAAGATGCTGACAAGGGTCATGTCTGGGCCCATGATCCAGCCATACCTGGAGCCTGCATTGTTGTCTGTGGCCAGTGTCACCTTAGGAGACCTTCGGAATCATGAGAGAAGAAATCAGAGGGGTACACTGAACCAATCCTACCCTTCGCTACCGTGGGAAATATGGCCTTGCCTCTTGCTGGCCACTACAGCAAAAGAGTGGCCCTGCCCTCCTGAGAGAGGGCTCCTAGGCCTCACCACAGGGGAGGATAAACATAACCTGGGGACATGCACATAGGGGAGCTGACTCTGCTTCCACACCCAAGGCTGGCAGCTCCAGTGGCTTGATCTGACCCGCCGGGCTAACACCCAGGCCCACACCTGGGCCTTGTATTGATCCATGCTAAAATCTACCCCATCTAGATCCTGCTGGAGCTCATGTGTGGACTGGTTCCACGGAATGATCCCACAAGATCTCCAAGACACAGAACACTCCAGAACTTTGGTGAGGATCCACTTGAGGATGGTGTACCAAAAACCAGAGGCCTTGAACCAGATCAATGACTCATTGTAATGAACAGATGCCAGTCAAGCTGATGGTACAAAGAAGTATTCTCTATGGCATGCCGAAGCCTCCGATGCCATCAGGATGAATCTTCAAGGAGGTGATGGGGAGGCAGAAGAGAAGGAGAAGCAGAGAGTTTTCTGTTTCAGTTTTTTTTTTTTTTGGCTTATTGGTTTTTTGCTGTCGTTTTTCTTGTTTTTGTTTGTTTGCTTATTTGCTTACATCATTATGTTTTGCTTAATGATTGGAATGCAACAGGGATGAGAGAGAATATTGGAGAATTAGGATATGAACAGAATTGGGGTGCATCATGTGAACCCCCTAGATATTCAATTAAGAAATATGTAAAAAAGATGAATAGGAGAAGGAAGGTCAAAAAAAGTAGAGAAAATGGGCATATATTAAATAAAGAACATATAATTTCGTTAACTTGAAGTAATAAGTTTAGTGATATACATGTTGATCAGTTAACAATATATTATACATTAAAATATGGTAATATATTTTGTATTTATAATTATAATGCAGTACTACATGTATTAGCAATTTTCTAACTCTAAATATATTTTGACATATTTGTCTGGAAAAAGAATGATAAAATGATGGAGTTAAGGAATATGTTAATTAAGCCCAGAGTAACGGCAGGTGTCTTTAATCCTAGAATTTATGAGTTGAAGGAATAAAGATTCAGGCTTGGTCTACATAGTGAGTTTCAGGACAATCAAAGTTATAAAGTTAAGACCTGTTTCCAATCAAACCAACAAACAAAATAATATGCTAATTAAATTACTATTTATGTAAATTAAGCATAGACCAAAACATCACATGTCATCCCATTCTATATAATTATTATCCATCCTATAAAAATGAGGGGAGACTTCAATAATAGTGTTTGGAAATGTTTGTGGTTAAATATTTAAATAAAAGATCAAGGTTACAGAAACTATTTGGGGAAACTTTCATATTTGTTATAATAATTAATTGAATAATGGTTTACTACTATTTAACTTTTCATCATCATTGAAAAAGCTAAGAAAGTAGTTTGAAATTCAGAAAAGAAAATAATGAAAGAATCTCTATCAAATCAAATCATAATTTATCCTCAAGTTGTTCCTATCTTTGAAAGCATAGATTCCCAAAATTTCCAAGAAATTTTAATTCCATATAGCCACACAAAAATGCACACAATAACACACACATAATCACATACAAACACATATACATACTAAGAGAGACTTATACACACAGTGCATGTATATATGTTCATCTACATATGTGCATATGTTTTATAGCTTTATACTAGTTTTTCCATAAAATTCTGAACTATGTCCTCAAAATAGTTAAATTATAAAACTTTATGGATCTGCATCTGTTCAAAGCATATTCGTCTCTCACTTTAACGATACTTTTTTCCTAGATATGTTTTCTCTTTTCATCAAAAATCAATGCTTGTTGCATTTCCAGGATTGTTGGGAGGAAACTGAAACCTCCTTTCCATGGTCCCTCCCCTTTTTTTTGCCTCAACATACAACTAACGAGTGCAACAGAATCTTGCCAACTTACTGCTGGGTTTGACATGGAGAATGAATTACATTTTGCTCTCAGATGAGTTGCTCTTTCATGTCCATTGCGACAAACAGATGGTGCTGATATCCCAAGGAGGAGAGTTTGCATGCAGAATCCCACCTGTACACTCACCCCAATCACTACAAAAAAAATGCTTCATGTGTCCTGTATTTGAACCTTTATGGAGTGTGGGGACATTGGAAGATGATTATTGCTGCGGTTCTCACCTCCTCTTTGGGGATTACCCAAAAGCAGCAAGATACCCCACAGCTGCAGGCTTTACAGCTGCAGGTTTAAAATGGTATTTTACAGAGACCCCTAACCATGAACTTGTTAGAAAACATAGAATTTAGGCTTCTCTGCATCTGGTCATCAAATCTGAGCACAGTTAGTGTACAAAGAGACGTTAGAACACATACAAAAGTGCCTTTTCTTGTCCACTTTCTGTTAGCTCTTTGGTTCTGCTAGCTCCCAATGCTCTAGGTACTGTCACTGCCTTTGCTAGGCACTTCAAAAGCATTCTCCTTGCCTTTGCCATCCCCTTCTGAGAGCATCAAGTGGCAAGGGGAAATTTACAAATAAATATCTGCCCTTACAATAGACAAACAATGTCCTTATTGCTGTGCACTCCCCTCCACTAAATTCTTTATATTCCTGGGACATAAAACATTTTCAGCTTTATTATAGGGATTTAAGTCTTTCCACATGGAGAATGAACTCACATGAATGGAGCAGGTTACTGGGAGCAGGATGCTGGAATGGCAGGAGGATTCAGAGAAAAGAACCATGTGACCCAGCAGAGAGAGATAATTGATCTAGAGTAAGTAGGTCAAGGAGAGCTGGAAGCCAGATGCATCCAGTGTTTTCTGTGTGAGGCACCTGTTACAATGTCTGAGAAGAATCTCAAAGAGCCAGGGAAGTCTTTAATGAAGTGCATTCAGCGTAAATGTCAGCCCAATAAATCATCAAAGGGAGAGGGGTGTTGAAGGTGGAGACAGAGAGACTCACTCAGTGTCTGTCTTGACTAGAACAGGAGGTGATGAGGCTCAATGAATACTGTACTTCTCCCTGTATTAGAGATGATGAAGTTAAGGCAGGGTCTCCACACAGGGCTCTAGTCATTCTACCACAGATGCATAGCTCATGCATGAGCTGGGTACATACATGGGATTTCCCGTCATGGTGCTCCCCTTCCTGAATCGGAGTACTAGCTTTCTATCGAATGCTCTCAACAGCTGCTTCATGGTGGATTAAGCAGGGAAGGCCCTAGTGGATCCCAAACACAATTCAGTTTAGCTACAGTTGAATTAAGCTGGCTCTCAGCTTTCCCTCTTGAATTAGTTTTAAAGTGGGATTTAATTCAAGAGTACATCCTTGAAGACAAGACAGAAATCTCTACCAAGCTGCATCTAGGGAATAATATTTCACTCCATGCTTACAGTGTCCTGAAGCTGAGCTGAAAAGGAAGTGACCACAGGCCTCTAATTAGGACACTCCTCCATCTGTCAGGGACAGCCACCTTTGTGAGTCATGCCTGCTGGATGTTATTATTTTAGGGCTATTGGGGCTCAGTGTCTAGATAAGTCAATGGCAATAGCGGAAGTGAGGTCATTAAATAGAAGACTAAAGGTGTGTGTGTATGCTTTGCCTCTGCTAATTAAATTTAATTATCATCTGCTAATTAAAAAGGCAGAATTCAATACCAATCTTATGGTAAGTTAAATTAAGTTAAATAGCAGACTCAGCAAAAGGCAGCATTTAAGGCTCAGAAAAAAAATGTTTTTTTTTTCATAAGATGAAATGATGCAGTAAATATTTATGAGTGAAATATAAAGTAATTTAAAACAAAAATTTTTAAATTTTAACGACCTATTAGGGATTGCACCATGTACAGTTGATTTTCCCATGCCTGAGGATTTCTTCCATGAGAAGACAAAGTAACAACACATTTGTCATAGCCAGGCTTGAGTTCGGCTTGTGAATGGCTATAATAATATGAACCAGTGTTTCTAGCTAATAAATTATGATGACAATTGAAATTCTCTGATTTTCCTTACATATGTGATAGAGAGTTCAACAATTTTGTCATTTGGTTTGCTTAACTAAAGGATCTAGAACTATCTATATGTGGACGCAAATAATGTTTTGTCTTTACATAACAATGCTGAACAAAACCCAAAAGCTGTTTTTCCTGTGTGGTTCATAATAAGCATTTAGTTTGCAAAATCCAACCTGCTCTCATATTGTCTTCTGTGTTTGTTATTTATGTTGATTTTTACTTTTCTTCTATCAATGAAAGGAAAAAGCAAAACTCTCATATTGTAAAACATGCCAGGTACAGCATCCTAGAAAGCTTGGCCATGGACAACTAAATGCAGTGCCATGGGATAGCAGAAGTGCACATAAGAAGGAACTGGGAACTAACATTAGGAGTAATCACCTAAGCATGGAGAAAGTCATGTTGATGCCAACAGTAGTTACTAACAGCATGGAAGCACAGTAGGATCGTATTTTCAAACATTTTCGTAAACTTCTCTACAAGTTGGACATTTCTTAATATTTGGTTTTGTTAGCAGAAGATAGACTCAGTAAACACTTAAATGAAATCAACAATTTTCTTTTCTGTTCTCATCTCCATGAAAATATGGGGAATATACATTTAGTGAGTATGGGTATAGTTATATTCCATGATGGACCTTAGTTTCGAACCAATACCAGCTCCTGATGTCATCATTCTAAGGGAATAGCTGTGCTCCGGATGCAGGGGGGATTTTAAACCTTGAATTGCAGAGAAGGTGGTGGCAGCATGATGGGGGGCATAGGTCCAAGGCATTCTTTCTATAAGATGGCAAGAACTCAGCCGGGGCTAGGATTGCTAACTGAATCTGAACAGCACTGACTTGACTAAAGATCTAGGGCTAGGTGAGCAAGACACAAAAAATCCAAGGGAAGCTTATTTGAGGCTTACTGCATTCAAATGATGATGTGACAAGTAATATTGCTTATTTTCATCTGGGAGAAAATAATACTGATTTAGTAAAGACCAGAGGAGATGAACTAGTTGAAAAGAATAGAAATGTTTACATAGATTATCCTAAAAAACTCTCCATCTCTGGAATTTCATTCTCATGAAAAAGGCACATTCTTTGCTCAATACTTAAGGAAATACTGTTGGGAGAGCAGAGAACACAAGACAACATATATTTCCTTTAGTAGAACTAGTGATAGTGATGTAACTTGTCGTTTCTGAAATTTAGAACTTCTTAACAAACAAGATAAAACAAGTTATACAAGTTAATATGTAGTATGTGGCTAGGGATGCTTTTATATTCCTAGAATATTCAAATCCACAATGTCTGCATTTATGTATTTATGAATGATGTATATTTTAGTGTTTATCTTATAATTGAAACACATAATTTATAAATTTTAAGTATGAGAATTAGGTTACTAGATTGATGGACAACTTTTCTAATGATGTCTGTTGTGCAATTTGTGTTATATATGTGTATCCTCAGAATACATATAATTCATATCGCTCTTCTTCAATTCTTTGCTATACTTTGTCTCATGGTGCCCATTTATGGCAAATAGTTGATTTTTTAATTATAAATAAACTATTGTGGCTAGAATATTTCATGTTGAAATCTGTAATACACCAATCATGTATAGACATATGACTAGAAATAAGCACAATAAAGTATCTTTGTTTGGGAAAAACAAGAAGACTATATTAACATGGATTGTGATGATTTGAAATGGAAGTTAAAGGATAATCTTCTATGAAGGTGGAAAAATAATCAATGAAAGAAAACCAATACATGCTATGGTATATCACTGCAGGAGACCACAGTTCAAAATCTTGCTGTGTACTAAATATAATCTCTACACAAAGCATCCTCAGATGAAGTTTAATGGGAGCTTCACAGAACTTTACTGCCATCTTAAAATTTGCAGACCAATGAATGGATTTAGAAAAAAAAAGAATCTTGAGTGAGGTAACCCAGACCCAGAAAGACAAACATAGTATGCACTCGCTCATTAGTGGATATTAGATGTGAAGGAAAGGATAACCAGCCTATAGTCCACTACCCCTGAGAAGCTACGTAACAAGGAGAACCTGAAGAGAGACACATGGATACCTCTGGGAAAGGGAAATAGACAAGATCTCCTGAGGAAAATTGGGAGCCTGGGAGGGCAAAAAGTGGAGCAGTAGGAAAAAAGGGAAGTGTGTGTCAGGGGGAGAGAACACGAGGGAACAGGCTGGGTGAGATGGGAAAAGTACAGAGAGGGAGAAAAAAGAAAGAGATGATTTGATTTAGAGAGTCATTATGGGGCTAGCAAGAAATTTGGCACCAGGGAAATTCACTGAAATCCACAAGGATGAACCCAACTAAGACCCTAAATGATAGTGGAGGATGTACACGAACTGGCCATCCCCTGTAATCGGATTGATAACTATCTTAATTGTCATCATATGAACTTCATCCAACAACTGATGGAAGCAGATGCAGAGATCTACATCAAGCACTGGAACGAGCTTTCAGAGACTAGTAGAAGAGAGTCAGGAACAATAATATGAACAAAGGGGTCAGTATCATGATGGGGATACCCACAAAAACAGCTGACCTGAGCTAGTGGGAACTCATTGACTCTGGGCTGATAGTAAGGGAAACTGTATAGCCCCAAACTAAGCCCTCTGAATGTGATTGACTGTTGTGTGTCTTGGACAGTCTGTGGGGCTACTGGCAGTGGTAGTATTCCTAGTGTTTGGACTGGCTTTTTGGAGCCTATTATTTTCGGAGGGATACCTTGCTTAGCCTAGATATATGGGGAGAAGTGTTTTGGTCCTGCCTCAAAGTGATGTGCCAGACTTTGTCGACTCTTCTTGGGAAGCCTTCCCCTCCCGGAGGAGTGGGTGCGGGGGTAAGGTGGGTAAAAAGTGGGGGGAACTGGAATAGAGGGAAGAAGATAACTGGGATTGGTATGTTAAATGAGAAAAGATTGTTTTAAAAATAAATTTAAAAAAATGAAAAAATTTAAACAGTGCAATGAAAAGCAAATCTTGAGTTTTAAGTAAAGAAATTAAAAATGATGAACCAAGGCATTAAATCTGATGGGTAATACCTTTGAAAAGTGCATGGTGAATTAGTATTAGACTCAGTATAACCAAGTGATTGTTTATAAGATGAATTATGAAGAAATCTATGAGTTTCTGTTGATATTTAATGATTTGGAAAGACTAAGTATCCACAAACTGTTCTCCACAAGGGTTACAGCTAGAACCCTTCTGATTCCATACAGAATTATTACTGACATGTGGATAGCATGAACGTTACTTCGTATCAGAAACAATATTGTTATAAAATTTTCTCTGTTTGAAGGTAGGAGAGTTGAGCAGGTTGATTGTTTATTCAAATAATGAAAAACTAGTGATGCTTCTTTGAAAATTCTATTACATGTAAAACATTCTATAAAAATTTAATTATTTTGGTAATCTGCTAAAATGAGATTTTAGTATTAGACAAACATACTATATGATTATTTTAATATCAAAACTTAATTGTAATTATCAAAATTAACATTCATTTTTCTAAAATGCAGTTAAGGGGATTGCAGAGTAAGAGCAGATGCTGCTCTTGTAAAGGACCTGGGCTCAGATCTCAGGACCCACACTGTGTCACAGCATTTTATATACTTTCAAAGGATCCAACACCCTCTTTTGGTTTCCTTAGGCATCAGCTCTGTATGTGATGGACATTACATATATGCAGACACTCACACATGCACATTAAAATTAAATAAATATTTTAAAAGCCCACCATTTTTCTTATATAATACATCCCAACACTCTATTGGACATTATTCATACATAGCTCTCAGTCTTCCTGCTGTCTGTTTTGTATGATGCCTCTCACTCTCTGGTTTCTCTCACACCACACTATTCATAGATTCTGTCATTTTGTGTTGCAGGCTTCAACTTCCACCTTCTTCTGAGTTAGGTTGAGCAATCAGTCTGCTAAGTAGACCTGAGGAGGGCAGCAGGGAACCCTCTTTGAGGGGCTTTTCTTTTTTACATATACACATTACAGAAAACGTCTTTCTGCTGACACTCCTTGGGGAAGTTTGGTACTGCTGACCAGGGGGAAGTTGTTGATTTTTGTCACCCTTGACCTTTTGTTCCTTTTTTAAATGAACCTATTCAGTTATAACCCGACCATCCACTCTTAAATGAGGAGATTATATGTGGGAACAGGTTAAACATTGTCACTGATTTCTGATTATCAAAGTGATTCTAAAGAAAGGTCCCTCCTTCCAGTCAAAATATTTTCACATTCATCTACCAAAGTGGCATGCCTTTTTCCAGTCATACCTGTTTCACCAACCAAGGAGATATATCCTAAAGAGAAACCTGGACTTCAGACATGAGTGAAGTTTCATTTGGAGTCATTGAACATCTTTATACCTAGAAATAACACTTTATTGCAAAGTTTTTAAAATTGTATTTCTTTAGATTAAATTTATAGTCCCTGAAGTTGCCATGGAATTTTTGTGAACGTGCATCACCTGGGATCCATAATTACGGCAGTGAGATCAGAGGTGGCTGCAGCTAACTACCTTTGTTACTGAGATGGAGCATCATCTATCCTCATCTTCAAATACTTCTTTGATGAACATGCTGTTTGGGACTTTACCATCCACTGATGAGATCAAACAGCAGTGGACTTGATAGAACTTGTGGTAACAACAGATGTGGTCTCAAAGGCAAAAGGACTGTGAACTCAAATCACTCCTGCATATTTCTCAGAGGGCAAAAAAGAGCTTATGAAATTGAGCTGCTTTAGCCTTTGATCAGAATCAAAAGTTTCTTTCCCTGGAGGTCAGTAATCCGATATCCTGAGGTCATTTGTACATCTTAAGCTTCATCAAAGGCTGAATTTCTGCCAGAGCACTTTAGGGGAAAACGGCATTTTTTTTTTTTTTATATTTTAGAAAGAGTACCAGTCTGGACTATTACAGAAATATGTTTCTTACAATTCTCAATTATTTGTATGGTAATTTTGTAATCAGCTCGGTTATTTCTCAGATTTTAACATTTTACAAAATTGTCTGTATTGAATTCTTCTCCAATTACGAGAATGCCAATTTGAGCTGCAGAATTCATTAGTGGTACATTGTACATGACTCACTACTAACTTTTAAAACAGTGACTCTCTGTTTCCCCATCCCCAGATAACATGTGTCCTTTACCTCCTGTCTCACTCCACTTTGTGACAAACACTACTGAAGGAAAGCCTGTCTTTGCTGCTACCTCTCACATTGTTCATGCAATGCTTTATGTCTCTAGACCACGATACAATATTTGACTAATATATTGCCTCATAAACTCCTAATTGGTGATTTATTCGTTAAAGCCTAACAATTCATGAGAATGTTCTTAAAAGTTGGTTTTACATGAGCTCTGTCTTCTTCCATATTTCAAAGGTTTGGAAAACACTCCAGGGGAAGAGACTTCACTGAAAGGAGATAAACATCACTATTTGTGGCAATAATGGTCACAGGCTTCCTTAAAATTGTGTCATCATTCCATAGAGTAGACAGTGCTTGATCCAACAGAAGAATGAGGGAAACAAATTACATGAAGGACCTGGATTCAAACTATGAAAAATGCTATATATTATTTGATAGAGTAATGAAAATTAATAAGAAATTATACATTCCAGCATTACAGCATTAGTAACATTTTAAAACTATTTGTAAATAGATTTTTTCTAGTTAGGTTTCTGCTACTGGGAAAATCATGGACAAAAGCATCTTGGGAGAGGGAAAGGTTTATTTAGCCATCAGGTGACAGTCCATCACCAAATAAGCCAAAGCAGGAACTGAAGCAGAGACTGTTGTGCAATATTATTTTGACTAGGCAAAGATGTGGTGCACGTGTTCATACTGCATTTGTTTAATTATGGAAAGATGTGTTGCTGTTTTGCCTTGCCTACTTAAGGCACCTGATTGGTCTAATAAAAAGTTGAATGACCAATAACTAGTTAGGAGAGGGATAATGGGGTTGGTTGGTCGAGAGAATAAGTAGTAGAAATTTAGCCTTGAGAAAGGAGAAGAACAAAGATAACAAGAAGGAAAAAGAGGGACACACCCAGGGCCAGAAGCCAGGCAGTTGCTAGACAGACGTGAGATGCAGGAAAGTAGGACATACAGAAAGAAAGGTAAAAATAAAAAGCCCTGAGGCAAAATGTAGATAAATAGAAACAGATTAAAATAAAAACTAAGCAAAGACTAAGCATTCATAACTAAAATGAAGTCTGAATGTCATGATTTTGGGAGCTGGTTGGTGGCTCAAAAGAAAAATCCTGGTATGAGAATATTTCTTACCAGCTTGCTCTGCATGTCTTGTTCAGCCTTCTTTATTACTCAATTCAAGACCACCTGCCCAAGTCAGTTCACATTCAAATGCTCCAACAGACACAGTGGAGTCAATTCTATAATTGTGGTTCCATCTACCTCTGAGACTCTGTTCTGTGACAGGTTGACAAAAACTAATCAGGACAGGTATGCAATATTCTGTTCAATCTAAACCAATGTCAACATCTCTCATACTGCTAATATTAATTAAATTTGACAGATGTACTTTCTAAATCAAGCCTATACCGACATAAATGAGATGTAAAGATAATGACTTTAAATGGCTTCTGTATCACTGTTTATGATATGATTTCACATTGTTGTGAGTGAAATTGGCTCTGTGTGTGCACAAAGTATCAAACTACTAAGATCTGTTCTGAGAATGAGGGTGTAGTTCAGTGGTTTTAGACACATTTGACAAACAGTGTGATTAATGCACAGCACTACAAAAGCAAACAAAAGCCTGGTTTGAAAAAGATGGGCAGTGGGTCTAGCATTGATGAAATGCCATGTGACTGGGCATGCGTGAGCTTATGTCATTCTGCCTCTACAGGAGTAGTCTCTTCATTGTCCAAACTGACCTTCCAAATACCAGCCCATGGGGTTCACTTTCATATGACTAAGTAGTCATTCATTAAGGAGTAGAATGGCCACTTGCTGCCTCTGTACTGGTAAATTGAGCTTAATAATAGAGAGACAATCAACACAAGGAATTCTGGGAAGCTTTGTCTTCCTTTGAGGTAAAAATGTATTTAGATAATTTGACACTGTATTAAAGAAAATACAGGAATACTTCTTCTTGGATAACACATGCGTTCTACAGCATGAGGACTTTACTTGCAGAAAATATACTTTCTGGCTGCCAGGTTCACATCCCATTGCATGACTGGTTAATCTTTCATTGACATTATTGAAACTCAGGCCTTGGAAAATCACGTTCACTACCCCAAAAAGTCAAGCAACCTTCTCCCAACCAATTGTCTTCCCCAAGGGGTAAAACAGCAAACAATGACAATGGCAACAAAAATCTAAATGCTTGATAACCAAAATAAACAATTAATTCAGGGTAAGTCATTCTCTAGTAAATGCTTTAAAAATTTTTAATAATTGTTAACTCTTTAATACCCATTCCATGCACAGACACATTTTTTGACATGCTGTGATGTTGTATATCTTTTTGGACTCACACACAGTCCATTGTGTTATTTTTAAAAATTATTGTAATATGTTCTATAGGACACATCTATTATTTTTATATCCATTTTCCTTTTTTCCTACAAAGTAAAGAGAGAATTTCTCTTTTTAATGAATGAGGTAAACAGATTGATGAATAAACATTTAGTTCATGTTTGCTCTTCCCTTTCTGGGTTTCTGTATTTCTGCAGGTTGAATTGTGTCTTCATCTGCTCTCACTATCACAGAACTTATCCATATTGGGTTCATCTCTTCCCAATATGACAGGCCTTATTCATGTATTGGGTCCATTTCTTCCCACTATGAAAGACCTAATCCATATTGTATTTATCACTTCTACCTATGACTGACCATATCTATCTTGTTTGTGGGACTTTGCTCCTTTATTTAACGCCATTTGGAAGATTTTTCAGTCATGGAACATGCAAAATAATGTAGGAAGGATATTTTGAACAGTTTCCAAGAAAGCGTCTAGAATTTTCTTCATGGTGACTCCACTTAACTCTTAGATCATGTCTCTTTTTCTCTCTCTTTCAACCCATTCTGAGCTAGCAGAATAGAGAAGAATGATTAATTTATCTTTCAATGAAATGCTCTAGGAAGAAATATTGGTTATTCCTTAAGGAATTTGCAGTTATATTATTTTTTAAACATTCCTTAATTTCAAATGCTACATTTCTGGTGAAAATTTGAAAAAGTATGCATGTGTGCATGTTTTCTGCAGTTGTAATATGATACTATATAAAAATGATCTAATTTTTCAGATTATATTCATACCAGTACAAAATTATAGATGTTTGGATTTATTTACAAAAATAGTCATTACAATTTGATATCACTTATACAAATTATCATAAAAAGCTTATAATAGAATCACATTGAAATATGGTTCCTCTCTAGCATTGAAATGTTGTTTTTATAGTTACAAATGTGAAGTTACAAACTTTGTCTATCTTTTATTGTGCAAATTGCAAATATCATCATCATACACTACTAATACTTGCTATTTGGCATATAAATTCAGGAATTATATGGATATATAATTTGCTCCAAGGATTTTCCCAGGGAACGACAGGCAATGATTAGTCCCTCACATTCTCTACAACCTCTGCTTAACCTCCTGGGTCATGGAGTTTTTTTTGTTGTTGTTGTTTGGTTTTTTTTGTTTGTTTTTACATTTTTTTCTCAGTGTGTTAAATGTATTAGCAAAGGATAGAATGTTTTAATTGCAGCTGCTGTGAAACTTACTCAAGTGCTACATAACCTTCATTTGGCTCTCATCTGTATGGCATCAGTGCAATTTTAAGGGTAATAAAATATTTCAGTGCCTTTAAACATTTGCAGATGTGTTGATTCATCCTTGCTTGGCTCGAGGAACAATGAATGCTACGTTAGATGCTTTGATTTAAATAGGACTTGCAGCAAAACATAAAAAATAAAAAAAATATTCTCTAACGATAATACTTCTAGACTGTTCTCCAAATGCAGACTTATTTGCAAATAAATAGATTATAGTATGAAGGCTTATTATTAGTAAATTATTTATTAACTATAGTAATGTCCTCTAACCTCACCTTGTAAAATGTCTACAAATTTGAAGCTTTAAATTTAGGGGAAGTTATTTTCTCACATTCTTGGGGCCTAGACTTCAAAATCAAGATGTCCTCAGGTCTCAAACCCATTAGAGGTTCAAGAACAGTACCTCTCTACTTATTTCAAGATCCTAACATCCCCTGGAGTTCTTTTATACTGGTTGCCCTAGGATCTCTGCCTGTACCATGTAATGGTCTTCTCTTTGTCTCATTCTTTCTTCTATTTGACACCCCAAATCTTTTCAATTATACATAAGCTCCATCTAGAAAACTAAGTCCCAGTATTCAAATGGAACCATGTTTATGAATGTTTCCTAAGTAAGGGTGTATTCATATTGAGGTCTCATATTTTTCTAGATTTTTATCACTCTACCCACCATGAAATGAAGTGTTATTAAAGAATAATTTCACTGTGGTTTATGGAATTAAGGGGTCTATAGTGTTGAGCTTTAACGCTTTCTCTGTTGGTGGCTGCTTTTCGCAGACGCCATAAAATTATTCATCAAGCTATTACTATTTTATATCTTTACAAATTTGAGTGACTATCTGATTTGCTGTGCCCATGATAATGAATAGTTCAGAATGATTTTTTCTGTATTTCGTATTTTTGTATTTGTATTTTTGACCAGGTGATGACTAGCATTATTAAACTTGCTTTTCAAGGCAAGACACCTGGAAAGTGCATGCTTGTTCTAATCTGGAACAAGTACCCATCAATTAACATATATCTCAAATAAGCCAGTGAAAATGATGCCCTGCAGCTATTACGTTTCTGAGGATGAAGTAAATTTGCATTGCTGTATGTCCTTGAATTCTTGACTCCATTCTTCCAAAGACTGTGACCATGATGAGTGATTTGGCCTGAATATAGATGATTTTCCTGATAGGTCCAAATTTCTCATAGCAGAGTTCACAGCAAATTCCACAGTGCTCATTTATTTCCAATTTTTAGTGTTGTCTTCAACATCCTTTAGCATTCTTATAGCTTTACATTTTCTCACACTCTAACTTACTGATAAGGAACTTCTTTTCTTAATGCTGTATTTTAATCATTGCATTCAGTATGGCTAATTTCCTCATTACTCATTATATATATTTATTTAACATATTGAATATGTAACTTTATGTTACTCTCTTATATAAATCTTGTATGGCTTACCACTCATTTTTACTCTCATATTCCCCTCTCAAAATAAAATCTCAAGAGCATTAGTCACATTGTATAACATATTTTTAAAAACTTGACCATTTGCTATGTAATGAACAGAGAATGACCATTTTACCTTTATTTTCAATGATAAAAATTTTGCTTCTAGACAGGAAGAATTTTGCAGTGAAATTATAGAGATTAACCAAAAATCTAACCATCTACATCTCCTCACATATTCTCTCAGAACAGACACCACTTTGGTAAGCATTTTTTTATACCACATAAAGTACACCCTGACCTTGCAAAAAGTATAATGCAAGAGACTTCAGCACAATTTCTTTGTTGCCTAAAGTCAAATGGATAGTGTCATCTTTCTATGTGACACAACTCTATTAATCAAAATCTAAATGATGGTGATAAAGGCAGATGCAAGGACAGCTGCAATATTAGGCAAGGTACATAAGAAGGTATGTGTAACATGTATTAATTATGCCAGGAAAAAATTACTACCTTTTGGAAAACTGTATATATTCAGATAAAATGTTCTGCATACAATGAAGGCATTTTCATATTGCAAAAGAATAATTTTTTTTACAAAATTGACACATCTATATTTTCAAGCCTCTCATATGTAGTTATCTTTTATGTATGAAGTGATAGTCTTTGTTTCTCGAACTAAAAATTATTCTCATTGCTATTTCATAACTGTAACTTTTACTACTTTTATGTATTGTAACAAATATTTTTGGACATAGAGGTTTGCCAAAGGGGTTACAACACATAGGTTTTGAATCATTGGTTTAGACCTATGGTTTCAAAGGAATCTCAAGCCATTGTGGCACAAAAGGCAGGACAGAGTGGGCAGTGTGAGCATGGCACAGAGACATGCTGGCAGACCAGGAACAGAAACCAGAAAGTACTAAAAAGGTGGACTGCTGACCTTCAAAATAAAGCTCTAATGTCAACCCCTTCCACAATAATCACCATAGAAGAAAATGTCCCATAGGCATGTTCACAGGCCAATCTGATGAGATCATTTTCTCAATTAAATTTTCCTTTACTCGGGTATTTCTAAATTATTTCATTGACAAAAGTTAGCCAGGACACCATAATATTATTGTAGAAGATAAGATACTTGTTTCCATAACAGTCCTCCAACATCTCTAAAAAACACACACACAAACACACACATTAATTAAAAGAAGTAGGTTTTGTAGATTTACATTTCTTCTTTCCTAAACAGGGTTGCTAATTTGAGTAATATCATTACATTTCAAGACATTATTTTCTCTAAATGCTGATAGATTTTCATTTTATTAATTTCCAGAGTAAAAGGGAAGCATTGCCTTTGACTGCACTCCTATGTGAGAGCGGAAGAATTATGACATATTCAGTTGTGAAGAGTAGATTTCACACAGTACATTTTAATTGACTTCAGTGGGAAGCCTTCAGAAGTAGCAATATATGGCATGGTGTGGTCATACTTTGTCTTCAGTGTTTCGATTTAATGAGGTAACCATCACTCATACGAGAGACAAAAGATATCTTAAATGTTAGCACTGACAGGTTATAGGTAATTGCAGCTTGAAGTTATTACTATTATTATCATTGCTATTATTGTTACTTTAAACGTCATCTTAAGCAACTTCAGTTTATTCTGATATTCTTTCTAAAAAACTATTTCTTTCCTTTTCTGTAACTCATGTATAATATTGAGTTTGTATGTTAGAACAGTATATTATGTGCCAATACCTTACTATGTATGTGCCCCATCACTCATGGTTGGTAGTTCTTAAAGATAAAAGTATGTGTGTGTGTACAATTGTTATATATGCATAAAAGTATATATATACATACATACATGCATACATACATACAAGTTTAAGACATTTTTATGACTGCAAAGATTTCGTTTTCTATTAATGGGATCTTGTACGATTTAGGAAAATGACATACTATGAAAACCCAAAGAATTATGCTAAAATTTTCAAAGAGAAAGAGATTTTCAGGGAAGAGACAAAAGAGCTACCTTAAAGAAAAACAACTATCAGCTCCTGGTGCTGCTGTACCTGAATATAAAATAGCGCTGCATGGTGAAAGCAGCAGAAGCAAGTGAAATAACTGTAATGCTCTTACTTAAACAACATTTTTGTGTGCGTCCTTCTTCTTAGCTTTAGACTAAGGCTCATTTTAATGACCTAATCATTCACAGAGGAAAACTACGTGCATGACCATGAAACACGGTTGTGAGGTATTAATTGCAGGTGTGTTCAATCCTTCTGGGAGTCATTCTATAAGTTTGATGGGGAGATTAAAACATATGCTCTTATGATCAGTGTGGCACCCACTCCAGGGACTGCTCTGCCTTCCCAGAACAACACAAATGCTCTTAATCCTCCACTAAGGAATTCTGGTGATTGCTAACCACCCTGTTTCTAAGGAAGAGTTTCTCCTCCATTCTTGCCTTCTCAGGGAGAAAGAATATTCAGTGAGATTCTAGTCAGTTTATCTAGAAGTTTTTCTTTTTCTTTCTTTTTTTTTTAAACAGAGGTATGGAAAATAGATACTCCTTAAAGGCAGTAGATAGTGTGTTGTCTGTTTGGGCGGTAATAGCAAAGTGAGATTCATATTGTGCATTTAAAAAAAATACACAATTTTAATTTATTGATATTGTACTACAATAATATCACTTTCCCTTCGATTTCCTTCCTCCAAACCTTTCATTATACTCTTTTTTCTCTCTTTCATATTTATACCATCTTTTTCATTTATTGTGATAAATGTATATGTATATACATGTATATTCCTAAATACAACCTGCTAGAACAGGAGAAGTATTCTACTCAAGCAGGAGCACAACAATTGGTTATCCAATACCAAAATGTCAGGTGTTGTGCATAATGAAGTTTTATTAATGTTCAGCAATTGGGACCATGTTCATGGAAATAGGGTGACCCTTTTTCATTTCCAACAATGGTGAGTCAGATATCCCTTTTAGGATCTATACTCCTATGACCCTTTAGAAAAACTAACTGGGGAGTGAGGTTCAAAACCACTGTACAAATCTTATAATTATTCTATGTCTTTTGAGGCTGCAGGTTATCCATTAATATGTAAGTATAGCAATTGGGAAAGTGACATGATACATTAATTTCTGATATGGCTGTAGTGACCTACATATACTAGCAAGGATCAATTAGAACTTAATCAAATAAGAAAATTTGACCATCAGAACGAACAACTACCAAGATTCAGCTGTAGTTTCCTTCGTTGCCTCACTTCTAACTCCCTGTTAAACCAAGTCACACAAGTACAAAGATAAAGCTTAAATTTTTATTCTTTGTTTCTAACCCCTTGTTTACATGACATCAACCCCCTATAGCAGCCACCACACCTTTCTTTAATTCCTGAATTCTGAGAAGTTGAATGCTCCTGATATTCGATTATTTTTTATTGAGTTTACATGGGTTTAATGGTGTGTATGTGTGTGCGTGTGTATGTCTCAGTGTATTTGCATGTATGTGTGTGCGTGTGTGTATGGTCCAACTTTGATGTTTTTGTCTTCCCAGAATCCTACTGGCATGCTATTTCCCTCTGAACTTGGGATCTGAAGGGATTTGTTTGGACCCCTCTCCCCAATTCAACATACAAAATTTGCTTTCTGTGATCAAATAGGAATATTGTTGGGAGCATTGAATTTCAATAATCTTAATATTCAGAGTCACAATTTTCTCATTTTATGTCCTTTGAAAATTTTTATCAGTTTAAAGTGTGTCTATGGTGTGCATGCACATTGAAATGCATGTTCACACACATTTATGTGTAAACATACATATGCATGCATGAGTTCATGCTGAGGCCTGACACTCATACCTCTAGTCATCCTTGGTCGCTATTCCGCCATGGCCATTAAGGAAGTGTCACGTAATCAAACTCAGAGTTCCCATATAGTTATCATAGTCAGCTTGCTCTGTGGACCCTGTCTTCACCTTCCAACACTGGAATTACAGGGAGAACACCATTATACTAGACATTTTTCTGAATTCTGTGAATTGGAACTTCAATCTTCATGTTTCCATGGCCCCACTTAGTCATTTCTACGTCACTTAATAAGTACTTTCTCATGAATTGTACTCAATTTCTTCATAGAAGAAATATCATAAGCTTTATTTCCATGTATTTTGTATTTTATAAAACAATTGCATAAAGGATCTAGTTAAGCTCTTAAAAATACTTTGAAAATTCCTTTACCTTAGGCATTTCTAAGGAATTAGGGAAGTGAGAGGAATCTCTAAGCTTATTCTGTTAGCCATCTGCTTCATTATTTTCTGGGGAGCTTATTAAAATGCACATTGTACAATGTCATAATCTAATCAAAATCCCTAGGGCTGGGTCCAAATTTGGGCTTCTTTAGCTCATTATTATACAGATAATAGTGATTACAAACTCCTAGATTAGGAAGCAAATGAGAAAAGAGACGGTTTTATAGTTTTCTTATGTCTATAATAGGATACATACGTAATTTATTTATGAGAATATTAGAGAAATTTATGTGCTTGGCTCTTGGGCACCATAATTGATGATGCTATAAACCCAGAAACTAGAAACCTGTTTCCATTGATTGCTAAATATGCTATAAAACATCACAGGAAATGTTATAATGCTAAAATATGTGCAAGTTCACAGAAT
>NW_026068049.1:3784396-3791665 GCF_014885135.2 Alexandromys fortis | reverse complement strand
CCCTCCCTCGTCAGCCCAAAAAGCAATCAGGGTTCTCTGCCCTGTGGGAAGTCCAAGGACCACCCACCTCCATCCAGGTCTAGTAAGGTGAGCATCCACGAAACTGCCTAGGCTCCCACGAAACCAATAGGTCCAGTAGAATCAAAAACCCGTTGCCATTGTTCTTGAGGTCTCAGTAGTCCTCCTTGTCCACTAAGAAAAGTCTTCCATCATTTTTAAATTTAAATAGAGTAAGCCTCTTGCTTGTCATGAGGGCAGAAGGCTAGTATGGCTTGCTTATTCACTCAGCCCCTTGGAAACCTTTAAGTTAGTGTAATACAATGACCAATACAATGAAGTTCCTGGCTTATTTATTCTTGTTTTCTGCTTTTTTACTACCCTCCCAACACACATGTGGCATCTATGTCTGGTGCATTCTGTGTACAAACCAGTTTTCAATAGATTTTGCTAGTTTTTGATAACATGGTCTCTTTTGATTTAATGATCAACTGCTCAAGAAGAAACATCAAGAGGATAAACTAACTTACGGCCTGGGACAAACTGGGTGAGGGGGGAACATGCCAAAAATATTATAGGAATAAAATGTTAAATAAAAAAATTAAAATTATAGATATCATATATACAGATATTAACATTTATAAAATTTGGAACGTCCTTGTCCTCTAGTATGTCATAACTTGCATTTTTGAGAAAAATGAGGCAAAGCACAATAATTTCACGAGGTAGATACATTGTAAGTTGGCACGTGAAATGTAATTTTATTCCACTTGGTGTGTGGGCTCCTCATAGCACATAAAAATGGTCATGTACACCAATCTTCTCACATCTAACATTCCCTGAGTCACAGCCAACTATAGTGATGAATCAACTAGAAGGCTTGATTAGAGAGATATGGTCATTTGTAAAATACAAATGAGTTACATTTTCATGGCTATAGTAATAGTATCTATTTTTTCTTAAATGTGTACTATGTGACATCAGTTATGATGGAAAACTCTTAAACCAAGGAAAAAAAACAAAATCACCACCCTATTAAAATTTGTCTGGATTCAAGGCCCTGATTTGGTGATCTTGCCTTAGAGAAATTATTCAAGTTTATAGACATGTGATTCCAGAGTTAGATATATTTTAATATGGTTTACAAATGACATGAATATACATGTTCATAGTGATGTGCAAGTGTAGTGAAATGGGGATATGGGCATGGAGAAACCAAGACGACTAAATCTCTGCTATTGTCATAGTTTTGCTGCCAGTCCATCAACAGGAAAAACAAATATTTTATGCCTGGTTATTACTCTCTATGATTCTCTTTAGTTTTAACATTGTCTTTCAAACTAAAAATTGACTGATTCGGCATTTTATTACAATGGCCAGAACACTTCTCTCAGTTTCCTTTTTAGTAAAGTCAGAATTGATTCCTAGATCAGCTTTTGTGACCCCTGGAGTTTTGTAGACAGAGTAAAGACTTATACTCTGGCCTAATTTAAGATCATGTTCTGCATCTACAATTCAGGAGCTGATGACTCATTGGGAATAGCCCTGATCCTGCTTAACAAATGGACTGCTAACTTTAAATGATATAATGATACACACAAAGAATAGAATGACTGTTTAAGAAGGAAATCAATGGAGTGTTTTATTTGGTAGCATGTGATATTTGGATGGGATATTTCCCAACCATCATATGAAAACTCCTTTTATCATGACACTTCCACCATACTAGGCTTCCATTTGGCTTCTCAAAAGGACTTTACTGGTTGATATACCCCAATCAAAAATTATCCTCATGTAGTAGATGGCAATTAACACAGAGACTCACAACTGGATAACATGCAGATAGGGAGTGACATTGGCGCATTCAGCCACAAATAAGATGACTTTAACACCCCTCATTCCCCAAGGCTCGGATATCTATTCAGAAGAGGAGGCAGAAAGAATGTAAGAGCCAGAGGTCATGAACAACTCCAACAAAACATGATTTTCCAGGTACTTTAGGTTTGATGTACATATGAACTCACAGAGACTGTAACATTATGTGTAGGACCTTCACAGGTTCAATCCAGATTGGATCCCAGCACTCACAGGGGGAAGTAGACATAATTTTCCACCCCTAACCAAGAAGCTGTTTGTCACTGATAACTGATAACTACTTGAAGAGAGAAAAACAAGTTTTCTCAAGGGATATGTCACTGAGTATATCAAACACCATCTAACTCTGGCTTCATGTTTAAGACAAGTTGGCCAACACAGTTTGATTTCTGCATTCTTTGTTTGTTTGTTTGTTGTTTATGATGATTTTTTTTAAAGAGAATAAAATATGGGTGGTTATGAAAGTGGGGGAGAATCTTGAAGGAGTTGGGGATGATAAAAGGATATGGTCAAAATATAGAGTATGTAATTTTCAAAAAAATATTCATCATTCAAAACCAAGAAAATCACATGAAATAATTGTTCAAAATTATTTCTATTAGTAAAACGAATTATAACATTTAACACATATTTTCCTTAAATATTCTCAAAGTAAAGAAATAGATTTTGATTAAGGTGAAAGAAAATAGCATATATTCCCCCTTGTCCACTGAAGAGTTTAAAAGTTCATTAGAAAATATACATTAAAACCTTTTAAGAGGCTTGAGAAATTACTGGTTATTAGAGTCATGAATCTTCCAGAGCACCTAGGTTTGACTCCTAGTATCTTTGTCCGGTGGCCCATGACTACTTGTAACTCAAGTGTCAGAGGCTCTGATGCCCTCTTCTGACCTCCACAGTCACTTGCATGCACCTGGTACTCATGCATGTACTCAGGCACACTCAGAGCACATAAAATAGTAAATAAATACATTCATAAATAATTAAAAGTTTTCAACAAAATTATACTTGTTGAAAATTATATGGCTTTCAAACTTTGTTTTATAAATATGCTTGAATAGGTATTTTGTGTTGCTATAAACACTTTTGCAATGTAAATGTAAATCACAAGAAGGAAGCAGACAGGTCTTTTGTGTCCACCATTTTTCTTATATGTACTCTTTTGTGCACTTGTCATACAGAAAACACTACAGCGTCATTGAACAATGTTTTCAAACAGCCACGAGGTTAATGTTTTTCTTATTCATCAACTCAACACCTGACAGTAACCATTTCTACTATTTTTTCGATGAGATTTCAACATGGAGAGAGATGATAAATGATGGGCAGAGATTTGCTCCCAGCAGTATTTTTGGAAAGGGTATGTGTGTGTTCAGCATAGTTTATGTCAAAAGGTACAAACTATACCCTCAGATTCTCTCTCTCGAAGGTCAGACAATGAAAATGGACTTTTTAAAAAGGCACCTGCTATCCATGCTTCAATTTATGTCTTCCTTTTGAACAGTGCTGTTTGTAAAGAACTTAAAATAAGAAAGCAAAATGACCTGTTCAAAAATTGAGTCTAAAAATAATCAAATTCAGTTGCCTTGTTTGCTCAGAATGTCAGGATAACATTATTCCTTGAGAGAAAGATTCTTTGCTGCATACAAACTTAAATAAAACATGTAGTCATTTAACCAAGAAAAATTCTTAGCTATAAAATATTCACCTTTCTTATCATTTGCTGAGGTTCCTACTCTTCATATTTTTCATTGCTTCTATAGTAATCTATCATTTTCATAGTCTCAGAGATTTCCTATGTCTATTTCGTACTTTTCAGTAATATAAAAATGACCCTGTTAGGTGAGTACTGAATAAACATGAATAATAAGGACATTGTAGGAAAACATTCATCATAGGATATGAATAACCTTACTTTCAGACAATAAAATGGCCCTAAGAGCTTTTTTTGGCCCCCACTAGCTTTCTAAAGTCTTACATCACAACATTTTAGTTTCTCCAACCTGCATACAATATATACTGGTCCCAGTCAGTTTGTTTATTTATTTATTTTCTAACATTAGCAAAGTAAAATTCCTTGGCTTCATGATACGTTTTCATTCCCTTATTATCATTACTATACAGAATCAGCTTTCTTCAATGGAGTGATATTGGGTATATCAACACACAGGCTTCATGTTCAGGAGTATTCACCAATGTAGAGAATCGGGAAGTTGGCCTGGCCTAGCTGCCTTTAGAGGCATGCATCATAGGTTTGTTCAGGTTAGAGTCCATGACTCCCGGGACACTGTGTGTAGTTTCCTGAGAGACTGTCATATTCTCTCAGGTAGTGAAGCATTCAGGACATTTTGTGTTTCTCTGTATGTTCCCGCAGAAGTCAAGGAAGCATGGAAGCTTAACAGAACAATTGGTCTTTGATTTAATCTTGTGTACCCTGTGAAGTTTGCCAGCTTCATTTCATCTTGGCAACTACAACTGCATTGGTCCTGGCAATTGCCATTATATTCTGTTTCTGATAGAGGTAAAAAAAAAAATGTCTGATTGCTTTCAATAAAATCTGTCTGAGTCTCAGTCTTGCTGTGGCTTCTCCAGTGTCATGGTTTAATTCCTTGACCAGTTCTAATATATTACCTTGGCCAGGTAAGTAAGTGTGAGTACTTACAGGCCAACATATAACCATATAACATAACACACAACCATTTTTGTGTGCTTTTATTTAGCTGCAGTTTGTTAATTTTTGTTTGTTTTGTTCTCCTTTTGGGGTTGTTTCATTTGGTTTTCTTGGTTTGGGGAGGTTTTGTTGCTGTATTGTTTGTTGAAGAAGGACTTAAAGTTGGGTGGGTCAAGAAGAGGAGGAAATCCAGACAAACTTGTGGAGGGGAAGAATATGATCAAAATATATTTAATTTAAAATTGTTTTAATTAATAAAAATAACAGAAACAACAAAATTACAAATTAGAATAAAGCCACTTGTTTTTTTTTTTTTCCTGCTGGAGTATAACTATATTATAAGTTGAGTTCAGTGACAGTGATCTGGAATATTTTAAGAGACTGGAAATATGACAGGACAGCTGATGATATTCTTGAAGAATAATAAAATAATTAGTAGCTGTTACTGTAAACCTTTGTCATCAAAAGAAAAAATATGCTGTTAGTCCCTGAAATGTTTGTCAGTGCAAATCCCTGATAGAAGCACATTAAGCATGTTTTTTTCTAGTGGCAAACCGTATCTGAAGCTTTACTTTCCAATATTAAATTGGTAATATTTCTAGATCTTAGCCCTGTGTGTGTGTGTGTGTGTGTGTGTGTGTGTGTATATATATATATAGTGTAAATTAATATGTTATAACTTATGATATGTAATGTATGTGTGCATATATATATAGTAAAGGACCTTAGTATATCACTGCAATACATTTTCCTAAGTTGCTGGTAGAAATGTGCAACCATAGCTACAATAATTTTATAACACACCCAGTTGCTCAGGAGCTTTGAAACTGTCTACAGCATCTGACTGAACTGAGGCTTCAATTTACAAACCCAGTCGGAAGCCTTTGAAAGCAACTTTCAGATGGCAGAACAGAGGCCTTCCAGATTCTGAACTGCTTCTGTCAAGAGTGATGACTAGGAAACAGATACCCTCTGCCTTCGGGAAATCAAGTTTGTTTCTCATTTCGTAGCTGCCAGCTTCATAAGTCTCATCAGCTAGGACAAAGGCTTGTAATTATAAATCAATCCTCAGTGATGCTAGTGGTGACACATTCTTATAAATGCCATGACCGCAGTGGCTCTCTCACTCTGATGAAACAATATTGTTTGGGAATCCAGAAGTACGCAGAGGGATCAGACTCGATCTCAGATATCAGACGGGACACGAGAGCAGAATCTGGAGACTGTCACTGAGACAGATGCTATAGCTATGGTGGAGATGGTTGTAAAATTGGCTGAGCATCTGTTTATTTAGTTATTAGCAGAGCCAGGAAAATAGTAAACGGAAGCAAACCGGAAGAATTTGGGTCACCTAAATGAGAATACACTGTGTATTTATATTCAGTATTTTTATTTTGCCTAAGACATTCTAGATGATAGTAAATAGATTTTAATATTGTGGAATAGAGCATATAAAACAACTTTTACGGCATGACAATTATAATCCAGAGAACACTGTTAAAATAAATGATGGTATACTTTATAGAATGAAAGCAGCAGATTGAAATTGGCAGGTTATTCAAAGTCTTGAATAAAATGATCTGAATAAAACTAAGTTAACCAACCCATATCAGATTCTACAGTGTGTGTGTCTTTGTGTGGGCATATTTCTGTGTCTGTCAGTGTGTGTGTGAGAGTGTTTGCATACATGAATGAGTGTGTTTGCTTTTTTCTGATTTATTTTTATTTGCTTTAGGAATTTTTAGAGAGAAAGGACCTAAAGTTGGTTTGTAGGGAGGTGAGAGACTGTTAAGAATTGGAAAAGAGAAGAATATAACCAAAATATAGTATATAAAATTCTCAAAAAATATAGAACCATAAAGCAAATTGGAATAAGGATTGTATTTTATTCCTCATTAACCGGTGGCATTCCTAACTGATATTCAGAAAGTCTTTGTGCAGCAATCCCAGGGTCTCAGTGATTTGTAGAAGATTGTTTTAAGACGTGTTACATTTGTTTATGTTGTGGAATATTGCTTTAATGATGCAAAGATATGCTGTACTCTTTTATGCTTCATTTTTTAATTACAAAGTGTTGATTTATTAATTTAACCTTGCCTTATTTCGTTCTCTTTTCAATTTACATTCTTTTTTAGTTGTTGAAAAAAAATTCCGCCTCCTCCCCATTTCCCATTTCCCTCCCCCTCCTCCCACAATCACTCCCTTCCCCCACTCTCCTATCCATCTCCCCTCCCCCAACTCCATTCCCCAGATTCCCTGCCTCGTGGGTAGTCCAATGTCCTCCCACTTCTATCCAGGTCCAGGAAGGTGAGCATCCAAACAGACTAGGCTCCCACAAAGCCAGTTCATGTATTAGGATCGAAACCTAGTGCCATTGTCCTTGGCTTCTCATCAGCCTTCATTGTCCGCCATGTTCAGGGAGTCCGGTTTCATCCCATGCTTATTCAGTCCCAGTCCCGCTGGCCTTGGTGAGCTCCCAATAGATCAGCCCCACTGTCACAGTGGGTGGGTGCACCCCTCGTGGTCCTGACTTCCCTGTTCATGTTCTCCCTCCTTCTGCTCCTCATTTGCATCTTAAGAGCTCAGTCCCGTGCTCCAATGGGGGTCTCTGTCTCTATCTCCATCCTTCGCCAGATGAAGGTTCTAAGGTGATATGCAAGATATTCATCAGTATGGCTATAGGATAGGGCCATTTCAGGTTCCCTCTCCTCAGTTGCCCAAGGTAC
>NW_026068049.1:3773938-3783913 GCF_014885135.2 Alexandromys fortis | reverse complement strand
ACCGCTGAGTAGAGATCTACTAGAGACCAAATAACTAAGAATTTCTGGCCATCCGGCTTTTAAGAAGCTCTACAAGGTGATTTCTCAGTATGAAAGTTTGAGACCAGCCCTTATTTTGTCTATGATAAAATAACACACTCTGTTCCTTGACAGTAGCTATGACAATAGGTATAAGAAAAGCTGAACATTAATTGTCTATTTGTGTGTTTGAGTGTATACCTGTGTAAAACATGTATTTTATGAGACCAATGTCAACTGAATTCTTGTGTTCAACTGTCCTTAATGCCCATAATTTTGTAGCATTCATCTCTCATTTCTTTTTCTTTTTTTTATTGAGAAAAGGAAAAAAAAAGTTTCTGCCTCCTCCTTGCCTCCCATTTCCCTCCCCCTCCTCCCACCTATCTCCCTCTCCCCCAACTCCTCTCCTCCTCCCTCTCCAGTCCAAAGGGTAGTCAGGTGTACCTTGTGCACCCTGTGGCAATAGTGGCCACTAATCACTTTTGTTTGAATTCAAGGTCTTCTACAAGATAAAACACATTCATGGCACAATAATTGTTCCAGGAACCTATGATTAGACAGATCATAGGCACTAGGAAAGAACCTACTATTATTCTGCTTGACGACATTATTTTAAACTAAATCCTAATGACCTATTGTTATACCCATAAGATTGAGACATCTCTCAACTCTCGTAAGATAAGCTTCTGGTTTCTGTTTTCTATAGATGGTGATCAACACAGAGATCTCAAATAATCAAAATGCAAAGAATAAGGGACAGTAGATTATCAAGCCCCAGATGGAGCATATGTGCACCATCCTTTCCTTGAAAAACTCAGGGGTCATCACAGAAGAGGAGGTCAATGAATGTAAGACCCACCACAGGGAACAGATGACCACAAAACAAAACAAAGAACATTGGTATCTGACTTCAGGATGCAGCATGGTAGTTTCACATGTAGACACACAGTAATTATGAAATGATAAAAAAAATATCTTTACAAGCCTCAACTAGACAAAAATCTCAGTATGGAAAAGGGAAGTGAGCACAAAGTCCCACCCCTATCCAAGGCACTATTGGGAATATTTTCTTGCTGGTACAATAAAGCTATGTTTTTACAGAAAGTGTAACCACTGACAAGTCAACAACATTCTAGCAGAATCCCATAAATTCAATAATATTTGGGAATCATGAATTGGCTTCAATTGATTGTGACACAACTTTATATAGAATGTCAGTGAATGGGAAATAGAGTGTGTCTGGAAAGATTATGCCATGGATATGATCAGAAGAATGCTTAGTATGTAATTCTCAAAATACTATTAATTTTAAGTTTTTGGAGGGTGGAGAAAACCTAATCCACTGGAAACCTTTAGAGCCAAAAAATGAAATGGCAGAAAGTTCCCTAAGGTTTTTTGTTTTGATGATTCTTTATAAATCCATGACAAAGGAAGCTAGTAAATGGCAAACAGCAATGGAAGCAAATAGAAAAGCATCCTTCATCCAAGCTTTATCTCTAAACAAAGCACTGCAACCCTGCGACAATGTCAGATTGCAAAAATAGACAACAGACAACTTGAGATAACCACTGCTTCCTACAAACACCACAATACCACCATAGCTGCAAACATGATCCTTGAGAGCGAAGACCAAAGATGAGGCTGAAGCTCTGCCCATATCTGACTATTATGAGATGCCCTTATCCACGTTTCTGGGATGTTATTGGAGTAGGTGAGTTGGAAACCAGGTATTCATTCATTCAGAGAGGTAGTAGTTCCCCATTATTCCAAGTTTTCCAACAATAGTAATTAGACTCCTCTCATTATTTTTCACTAAGGTAGCTCAAGAGGACATGCATCAGAATCTGAGATAGCACTTAGAGTGAGGAAATTGTTCCTTTATCAGTGACCTTGGAGGCCTAGAACATGGTGGGAAATGCCTAGTATTGCCAAAGGAATATGGAAAAGCAATCTAGATTATAGGAACTTAAACATAGAACCTTGACTTTGATTTGCAAATAACAATGCTTAAGTATCGCCTATGACCCCAGTAAAGCGATGTTGCAGACAACTATCTCAAACAGAAAGTTCAGATAATATCTTGCAACACAATACTCACATGTCCAGATCCTAACAGACAGCTGCTCTTTACACCATGAACTAGAAAGATCACAAACGAAATGGGAAAAAATAGACAATCAATACATGTCAGTTCAAGTGTTTGAAAACATGACGGATTTTCAGTAGAAGGACAGAACACAATAACACTTTAGTAGATGAAAGAAAGACCTCTCTGTTACAGATACAAAGCAGCGATGTTCATTATGGAGAGTCCCACAGAGGGTTGTACCCTGGATCAGCAGCAAACCAGAGTGTGGAAAACAGCACCTACACAAGGAGAGCAGGTACAGTTAACTCTTTCTTCAGACTTTGTTACCATTGGCTAATTTGACTGATTTCAGAGGTCTTGGGACACAGGAACTCATCCTGGTTGTTGCATGAGTGGTCCAGAAATGTAAGAATATGAGAAGCAAGAAGCACAAAGAAAGTGTATAATAACTGATAATAAGAACATCTGACTTTGATTAGATACTGCTTAACAAACTCCCAGCAAAAAAGAATTGAAATATTTAGCTAAGTCAAGACAGCACATGTGAGTACTGCACTACAAGATGTAAATTGTGACTCAACTGTAGACCCTGATTTCAGCATATATTTGCAATGTTCTTGGAACTGGTCAGGTTATCAATAAATGTCAGTGCCCTGATAAAGTCATTTCAACTGCAAATTCTGTTGAATGAAACCAGCTTTGAATTTGGGTCACAAACAATAGTACTTTCACTGACAAAATCACCACTCTGCTCCTTAGCTCTTAACTGCTAGGGGCAAGGCATGGCTGATAATTGAGCACATTAATCTTTTGTTGACAGGTTGCTCTTACTTATTACTTATTGTGTCTCCAAAGAACCATTCAAGACTGATGAACATAAGAGTCTCTCCTAAAAAGAGATAGGAAGTAAGGATATTTTATATTGCAAAGTTAATGTGATCTTGAGAATAACTGTAAAAATAAATATAGAATGTTCATAGAATTAAAGGAAGATGATTTTAAAATCTTCCTAAAAAGATTACCTGTGGTGATTTTGTATAAATGAAGGAAGAAATTTCAAAAACAAGGTAAGTCTAGATTCCAGAACACATATTGGAACCTGGTACTGTTGATGGATTTTTTTACATATCAGAGAGAGCTTACTGCTCTTTGACAGTTTTGTTTTGATTTTATTGTTGTTTTTAAGATTTATGCTATGATATGATAGTGTACATAAGCGACCCCAAAAACTCTACCAAAGAACTCCTACAGCTGATAAACACCTATAGTAACATGGCAGGATACAAGATCAACTCCAAAAAAATCAGGTGTCCTCCTATAAAGAAGCAGAGAGGGAAATCAGAGAAGCACCACCTTTCACGATAGCCACAAATAGCATAAAATATCTTGGGGTAACTCTAACCAAGGAAGTGAAAGATATATTCGACAAGAAATTTAAATCTTTGAAGAAAGAAATTGAAGAGGACACCAGAAAATGGAAGGATCTCCCTTGCTCTTGGATTAGGAGGATCAACACAGTAAAAGTGGCAATTCTGCCAAAAGTAATCTATATATTCAATGCAATCCCCATCAAAATCCCCCAAAAAATTCTTCACAGACCTTGAGAGAACAAAAATCAACTTTATATGGAAAAATAAGAAACCCAGGATAGCCAAAACAATCCTATATAATAAAGGTACTTCCGGAGGCATTACCATCCCTGACTTCAAACTCTATTACAGAGCTACAGTAATGAAAACAGCTTGGTATTGGCACAAATACAGAGACGTTGACCAGTGGAATCAAATAGAAGACCCAGATTTTAACCCACAAACCTATGAACACCTGATTTTTGACAAAGGAGCTAAAAGTATACAATGGAAGAAAGAAAGCATCTTCAACAAATGGTGCTGGCATAACTGGATTTCCACCTGTAAAAGAATGAAAATAGATCCATATCTATCACCATGTACAAAACTCAAGTCCAAATGGATTAAAGACTTCAATATCAATTTGAACACACTGAAACTGATAGAAGAAAAAGTGGAAAGTACTCTACAACACATGGGCACAGGAGATCACTTCCGATGTATAACCCCAGTAGCACAGACAATAAGGCCAACATTGAATAAATGGGACCTCCTAAAACTGAGAAGCTTTTGTAAAGCAAAGAACACTGTCATTAAGACAAGGCAACCCACTGACTGGGAGAAGATCTTTGCCAACCCTTGCAACAGACAAAGGTCTTATTTCCAAAATTTATAAAGAACTCAAGAAACTAGACCTTAAAATGCTAATTAGCCCATTTAAAAAATGGGGCACTGAACTGAACAGAGAATACTCAACAGAAGTCAAATTGCCAGGATTTTATTTAGAATTTATGCATCAATGTTCATGAGTGAGATTGGTCTGTAATTCTCTTTCTTAGTAATGTCTTTTTGAGGTTTAGGTATTAGGTTAATTGTAGCCTCATAAAAAAGAGTTTGGAAACATTCCTTCTGTTTCTATTGTGTGGAACAATTTAAGGAGCATTTGTATTAGTTCTTCTCTGAAAATCTTGTAGAATTCTATGATGAAACCATTTGACCCTGAGCTTTTTTGGTTGGGATACTTTTGATGATTGTTTCTATTTCTTTAGCAGTTATAGGCCTATTTAATATTCTTATATGGTCTCGATTTAATTTTAGTAAGTAATATTTATCCAGAAAATTGTGCATTTCCTTTATGTTTTCCAATTTTGTGAAGTACAGGTTTTCAAAATATGACCTAATGAGTCTTTGGATTTCCTCTCTGTCTGTTGTTTTGTGTTTAACACTGTATCTAACTTACCAGTGTTAAACAATATCAATATTCCAGTGAATGATTATAAGATACTATTTGTCTACATTTCATAGAATCTTACATATTTTCTTGGCATTGGATGCTTCAGTTTCTTTGTATTATTACACAAGTTGTAATTTTCATTTACAAATACAATTGCAAATACATTTGCTCTTAAGAAAATCTAATTTATGGAGCCAGAACTGTGGCTTGGGTATTACGAGCACAAACTTCCTGAGAACCAAGTTCAGTTCACTCACAACTGCTTAAATTTTTCTGGTCCCATTCAGACACCTGAACTCAAACACACATACCTAAATATAGTCACAGATATATACACATAATTAAAATGAAGAAGAAAATCTTCAAAGAAAAACCGTTTCACTGTTATTTCAACATTAAATATTTGTTATGAAATTATTATCAACACTTTTTGCATGTGCATATTGGTGTTATGTGTTTGTATAAGCATGCATGTATATACTTGGGTATGCATGCACGTGGAGGGCAGATGTTGTCTATGTGTTTCGTAGCCAATTACATTCTACTTTATTTTACTCTGAGTCAGAGTTTACTGATTCTGGTAGCATAGCTCTTCAGCATGTTTCTGGGAATGCTGTCTCTACCCCTCAGTGGCCAGGGATGTAGATAGGCTGCCATACACACAAGGCATTTACATGAATGTTGGACTTCCAGGCTTAGTTCTCACACTTGAGGAACAAGTTCTTTACCCTCTGAACCAACCATAGCCCAACTCTAAAAGTAATCATTAAAGATAACAAACACAATTCCATTAGTGAGCTCAATATAGATGCTGAATGGACTATCAGTTCTTTTGAGAGAAAAAATAAAATTTCAGAAACTTGTAATAGAGTAACTGATCCAAGCCAATATTTTCTGGCATTTTATTGTGATGTACTACAAGGGAAAATATAAGACACACATTACTTGATGTGCTTTCCATTTATCACTGTATGGTTTTCTCAAAGGAGCATACAAACATGGTTTTACAACAAAGACCTAGCAATTCATTTTTATGTAATCTTTTAAAATATGAGTACTCTTTATAATACCTCTGAGTATAAAGTTCACAACCCCTGTTTGGATTTCTATTTTGTTGTGTCATGAGAATTCTACAAAATTGTATAGTTCAACAAAGATCAATGACTAGATATGTTATTTTAGTATTTGTTCCTCTTTATTTAATATTGTAATGAAATTTAACTTCCAGATAATAAATCTGTTTATATTTGGTTCTTCCTGAAGATACCATGTAATACAGTAATCCCAAACCTTCCAAATGAACATGGCATTCTGTTAGAATTGGAAATAAAATTAAATGCCAATTTCTGAAGCAGAATCTGAGATAGTGCACTTACTGTCTGCTCTCACCCCTCCATAAGATCTCAAACCTAGGCATCTCCAAAGTCACTGTGCTGACCAAGACAATATTACATTTCCCCTCTGCCTGACAATTTTAGACAAATGTTTTTCTGACTGAAGCTTCCTGGACTTCCTTTTCTTAGATGCATATTTTAGAAAATTTGGAATAGTGAATTCTCTCTCTTTCTCTTTGAGGTCAAAACTCCCAGATTTCTGCTAACTGCTAAAAGACAATTTCTTCAATTTAGGGACTCAGAAGTAATATTCATTAAAGAGCAATCTCCAAGACAAACATTGTTCCTTTGTCCAGTTTTTTATGGAGGGACAGAGGCTAAAATCAAATAAATATCAATTATCCAACAAAGGAAGCTTAATTTCACTTACCAGATTCTCCCTCATATCCGTAAACTATTCTACTGGCTTATGTAGTACATAGAATCTCTCTCCCCCTTTGTTTCAGCGAATTGTGTTCAATCTCTCTCTTATATTTCATCAATCTTGAGTTGTTTCATTTACCTATGAACTTATTTTGACACCAGATCCAAGACCTTTCAAATCTGAGTTCAGTGTAAATTTCTTTTTATGGATTTATGAGTCTTAAATGCAATGACCAGGAACATAACCACAATTCACAAGCAAAATCCTTCACCACTGCTTCTAGTAGCACAGAATTTCTAGTTCAGAGAACTTGACCAGTCTGTCATACCCTACATTTTATTAAAGGGAGGATGTGTTTATGTTCACACTTACTGGTCATTGTCATATTTATGAATGAAGTAAATTTCTCATGGAATGCTGTTAAGAAGAGAGATGTGACTCTGCCATGTGAGAAACATTACTCGTGTTCTTTTCATAAACACCCACATTTAAGAACTGCAATCACAAATTATTCTGGGCTCATTTTTAAATGTCAGACTATAAAAATTAAGGGGAAAAATCACTAATCTTAATCTGTACTTTAGAACCAGAGTGTTTAATTGACTAAGAACTTCCTAATCTGGATTGAGGTCACAGGTCACACTCCATGTGTCTATATACTCCCGAAGGAAGGTAATCAAGCTAGGAAATAATAGACTCAGAAACACTGCACACAAAAAATTAGACAAAAGAAATAAAAGTCTTCTCATGATTCTATGAGGAGGGAGAAAGCCAGAGATGTGGGAACAGGTTTGTAGCAGAGTCTACCAGTGGTGTAGAAATCAGTTGCACATTGAGGGTTCAGTAAGTGGTAACATTGAGGATCTAAGACTGGCAAAACAGTAGCAAGCACACAGGTATCTCCAGGTCTGAACTGAGCAGGTACTAAAATCCAGTGCAAAGTGACTGGTTAAAGACATCAAATGCACAACCTAAATGTGAAACTCCACACAGCTGTATTTTTCCATTATCCCAACAGCCAGTTGCGTATTCATCAGCATATGAGGTCGGAGAGCTGAAATACAAGTACTCAAGGGCTTCAGATCTATGTCATGGTTGCTGTACCCCCAAGCTCCTGCTTCTCACTCTTGAGGAACAAGACACCAAGTTTTCACTTACCAAGTCTTTCCCCTTTTGGTGTGTAATTGTTCCTCTTAGTGTGCATGTGTGGGCAGGCTCAATCTTGCCATCTTCTTTAATTAATCTCACCCTTTTGTTGCTTACCAACTTTTCATTCATATTTTCAAAATTATCGTACACAGTTTTGGGTTTCATTCTATCATTTTTAAACAAAACTTCATCTCCTTGATTTTCATAACTCCTCTCACACACCTAACTTATCCTTCTCTTACATTCTTCCATCAGTTCTCAGAAGTTTCTTTTAAGCCTCCATATCACTTGTGTCCCTCTGTCCTCTCCTCTACCCTATTTTTTGAGAGTCTCTCATCAAACTTGGTGCTCACTGGTTCATCCAGCCAAGCATCTTCCTCCTCACCTCTGAGATTGAAAGCACTAGTAATTTCGCATGAATGGTAGGAGCATAGTGCTTCCTCCTTGCCTAGGTTCCTATCTTCGTGATGAGGACCAGTCTTTTAGTCACTTTACCAACTGATTATTTTTCCCATCCTCTCAGTCATCAAACCTTTGAAAGATGTAGATACTAAATATGTTACTGGATTAGACATTTATTATCGTCAACTGCACTGGGAGATACGAACAACCACTGCAAGTGACTGCTTAAAATTGTGATGGATTGGATGTAGGTGACACAGATGTAACAGTGAGTACTGGTGGGCAAAAATCTTTAGATAACCCAATTTCAGCTTGTGAATATTAACATTAATTGTGAAAAGCCCATTTTTAGACACAATTTTTGAATAGAGAAAAATGACATGAGGCAGCAGCTACTCTATCATCTAATGCTATTTATAATCTTGAAAAATATCTCTACTAGAGATGCTGATGTGGCAAAGAGAGTTAGTACACCCAGTCAAGCATGTAAGATGTGATTTTTGCATAATTCCCAATCAGTGTGTATTGCTGCATATATTTCTGCTGATAAACGTTTCCTTATTTTAGACTACAAAAGTCCAATTTCTCACTGGGAAAGACAAATATACTTTATAGAATTTTCCTTTTGTTCTGTATTTCCACTTTGTGTTCCAGGGCCCAAATATGCAGTGATTAGAAAATCTCCATACTTGTTAGTTTATATTACTTGTATAGTTTTCCTCTTTTTAACAAATTCAATTTCTTCCCATGCCAGCTATAACATGTTTATTTTAATGAAATAGTCAAAATTTTGTAAAATCCAGCTTTAATGGCAATGGTTTTTATGTTTGTACAGATTAAATATTAAACACTGCATAATTGAAGTCACACATTTTCAGTCCTTCAAAATATATGAAAATGTCCTTAAGTCTATTTGTATTTGTTTAAGAGAATTAATCCTTGATATTGCATTTTTCAGCTATTCAATTCAATGCAACAGATAAAGCTGCATAGAAAATACTGGAAATAAATTAAAATTAAATGCAATAATACTTAGTGTATCTTTATGGTTACATTTGCCTGTTTCATTCTCAAAGCCACAGGGAAGATATGAAAGTCTTTTCTTCTTTCAGAACTTAGCAATATTTTTTTTAATTTGGTTTTTCGAGACAGGGTTTCTCTGTAGCTTTGGTGTCTGTCCCGGAACTAGCTTTTGTAGACCAGGCTGGCTTCGAACTCCCAGAGATCCGCTTGCCTCTGCTTCCCAAGTGATGGGAAGAACTTAGCAATATTAATCTTTTACCCTTAGGTAAATATTCCACCACTCATTCTTTCTTTGTTTTTTAAATTTATTATACTATTTTACAAACTCTGAGGGACATCAAGGTTGCTTCCAGTTCTTGGCTATTATGAATAAAGCATCAGTGAGCATGAGTGTCCTTGTGATTGAACAAAGCATCCTTTTAGTATATGCCCAGGGGTGATCTTGCTGGGCCTTGAGGTGGATCGATTTCCAATTTTCTGAGGAACCATGATATTGATCTCTATAGTGGTTATACAAGTTTGTACTCTCACCAGCAATGGAAGAGGGTCCCCCTTGCTCTGCATCCTCTTCAGCATGAGCTGTCACTTGTGCTATTGATCTTAGCCATTCTAACAGGCGTAAGTCATTTTGATTTGTAGTACCCTGAAGGTTAAGGATGCTGTACATCTTCTTAAGTGTTTCTCAGTCATTAAAGAGTCCTCTGTTGAGAATTCTTTGTTTAGATTTGTACCCA
>NW_026068049.1:3769449-3773569 GCF_014885135.2 Alexandromys fortis | reverse complement strand
GGACTCTCTGATCATGGCGAACAATGAGGACTGATGAGAAGCCAAGGTCAATGGCAAGGGGTTCTGATCCTACTTCATGTTCCGGCTTGGTGGGAGCCTAGCCAGTTTGGATGTTCACCTTCCTAGATATGGACGGAGCGGGGAGGACCTTGGACTTTCCACAGGGCAGGGAACCATGACTGCTCTTTGGATTAGAGAGGGAGAGGAGTGGGGGGAGGGGGAGAAGAGTGGGAGGAGGGGGAGGGAAATGGGAGGCTGGGATGAGGCGGAAACTTTTTTTTTCTTATTCTCAATAAAAAAAAATTAAAAAAAAGAACTCAAGTGTGGGGAAATCACTTTCTATTACCTGAGGACAAGATGAGTCATTTTATACCCTATAGAAAAGCCATTATCACTGTTAAAGAGAATAATAAAAAGATAGTTTTTATAGGAAATAGGACAGTTCTGAGATTTTAACGCAAAATATGTGTTTTTCTCAAAAATCTCAGATTTTAAAAGGAACCTATTATCTCTTCGGCAAAACCAGCAGTTTTAGGCTTTCATCTTGTATACCTGTGACTTTTCAGCCTCTTTCATCTGACAAATTGCTAAAATTTGTATAAATGAAAAGATTTATGTAAAAATTTCTATTCTTATTTTCTTATTTTGCAGCCCTTCAACTTATTCTGTCTTATGTACTGATGTTTTGCTAGATTAGATTTGTACTAAATTGAGTAGTAAGACAGGGCATTTTGATTATTTAAGATTAAAATAGAGTCATGTTNGAGACCAGCCTGGTCTACAGAGCTAGTTCCAGGAAAAACCTTTTCCTATTCTGTAATCTCTGCTTTGTCCAATTTAGATTTTTGAATCCATCTCCCAATTTAAGTGTTACAGACATTGATAGCTGGTGGGGAAGTGGGAGAGAGTTTTCTTTAAGATTGTGGACCCTCATAGATCTATCCATTATCTAGTAGATGGTCTCATCCTCAAAAGTACACGGTCAGCCTAAATTGGACTTGATAGATAGTAAAAAAAATGGTAAATAAAGTAGGGTATTATTCTTGGAGGCCATGATGATTACAGGTGGATCTAGGATGAGTTGAGGGAGTTGTGGGAATAAGTATGGTCAAATGTATTGTATCAAACTCTCAGAGGTATTTGAGGGGTGTGGAAAAAGGGTATATTTCATTTTATAACTTAAAATCTATCAATGAGGGAAGTAAAGGCAGAAATATAAGCAGGAGTTGAAGCAAAAATCACAGAGCAATGCTGCTTATTGTCTTGATCCCTCTGGCTTGCTCATTTACACTTTGTACATGGTCTAGACCCTACTAATTAAGAACGTTATCACACACAGTGGGCTGGGCCTTTCTACATCCATCATCAGTCAAGAACATGGCCACAGATGTGCCCATAGGCCAGTCTGATACAGGCAGTTCGATTTTTTAAATTAAAAATACATTCTTCTTTCATACAATATATTCTGCTTCCCCTCCCTCTACTCCTTTTAGATTCTCCCCATTTCTGCTCTTCTCCCATGTTCATTCCCCTTCTGCTTCCCCTTCAGAGAAGAGTATATCTCTAAGAGACAGCAATCAGACAGGACAAAATACGGTACAATAAAACAAGGCTAACACTCTCACATCGAGACTAGGACAAGGCAACCCAATAGAGGAAAAGAATCTAAAGAGTAAGCAAAAGAGTCAGAGACACCTGCTCCTATTGGGAACAAACTTTTGGGGTGACTTATGCCTAGCCACGGCGGGTTCATACATTCTAGGGTAGGAACATGAGGATTAGGAATGTTAGATAGGAGGAACAGAGATAAGAAACACAGACACAGAATAATACCGGTAGGTCAACTCAGTGAATCCTGAATGTTGAATTTTCGAGTTTTGACTTCAGAGTACACCCATGTTTAATTTTCCATAACTTTTACATCCCAGTACAAAAGGGGGAAGAAAGCAAAAGACTGCTTTAACATGATACAAAGGACAAACAGAATAGTTACTTGATACATCAAACCATTGTTTCCTAAGCAATTCATTGCATGTTTGGGCAGTGAACACACCCTAGATCAAATATTCAGCAGGCAGGCACTCCCTAAATCAAACCTCCTATTTCAAAAGGAGCAGAAATATGCTTGATTTCTCTGATCTTTGATCAGGGTGGAGCAGATCTACCTCTATGGGCCATCTTAATGTCCAAAACACCAAGTAAGCATACCCTGGGTCAGGATGTCTTGTTTTGTAGCAATACCTGTTGTTAACAACTATGAAAAGGAAAGAATAGGCTCAAACTCTCTGACATTTGGACAAGGTGGAATAGGCTTACATTTTGGGTCTCTACATGCGCCCACTGTTAGGAGACTCACAGGGACATCAAACTAACAGTCATTACATATATGCATTGGACCTCATGCAGACCCATGCAAGCCCTGTGTTTGCCATTTCAGTCTCTGTGAGCCCAGGTGAGGCCTGCTCAGTTTATTTGGTGGCCCATGTTCTCCTGGTGTCTTCCATCCACTCTGACTCCTATTATCTTCCTTTGCCCTATTCTATGGGGTTCCCCAAATTCTGATATGAGGGAACCAATGGAGACTTCCCGTTAAAACTCTCTTCCTCCATATAATGTCTGGCTGTGGATTTCTACACCTACTTCCATCTGCTGCTGGAGGAAGCCCCTCTGATGACAACTGGACAAGGTACTTGAGGAGTATAGTGAAACAGTATTAAGAATCATTTCACTTAATTTTTGTTTTGGTTTTTGTATTTTTCCAGTCATCTTTGGTTTTAATCTAGGTCTTTCGGCTATCCAGTCTCTGATTCCTGGCCATCCAGGCATTGTCAGGCATGAAATCCCTCTCCTAAAATGGCTTCAATTTAAACCAACAGAAATATATTCAATAATACATGCTGATTAGGAATTATATGAAAGTCACACCTTTCATACTTGGCTGGGTATTCCAGCCTTTGGAAGACAGAGGCAGGCATGTCCCTGTGAATTCTTCTTAACCAGCCTGCTCAACAAAGTGAGATCCAAGACAGCTAGGGTTGTTATACAGAGAAACCATGTCCTGAAAAACAAAAGAAAAACAGAAAGGCAAACAAACATATAGAAGACTAGATATAAAAGTAGGTATTGCAATTTATAGTTAATACTGTGATTAAAATTTTCTCAATAACTTCCTGTTTCTCAATATATATTTTTGTGATATATAAAACTCTCCTATTTTAAGATTCTAGATAAAATAGTCTTCTCATTTATCATCTTTTAAATTCATTGCTGATAATCATGCAAACAGGGGAGGAGAATGTCAACCATCTCCCATTTTTTTCTTTGAGTATTTGTAAGGAGGTTTTCCATAAGCATACAGACAATCAAATGCAGTACCAAATAGGATTTCTCTTCTCCAAACATTTCCTCCATCCTTGATATTCTGTCTCTCCTTGCTGTGTCTTGTTTTCTTTCCTGAGCTTCTCACCATCTAATTTGTTGGAGGAATTTGTGCTGTGGATCAGGTTTACATGCTATATGTAGGTGTACTTTTCTCAAATACCATATCAAGGTTTTTCCTTCCCATTGAGACTTGAGTTTATCATACACACATGAAGAATAATGTGTGATTTCAGATGCTGTATGATTGTCTTTTCTTATTTATTTATTAAAGATTTCTGTCTCTTCCCCGCCACTGCCTCCCATTTCTTTCCCCTTCCCCCAATCAAGTACCCCTCCCTGATCAGCCCAAAGAGCAATCAGGGTTCCCTGCCCTGTGGGAAGTCCAAGGACCTCCCATCTCCATCCAGGCATAGTAAGGTGAGCATCCAAACTGCCTAGGCTCCCACAAAGTCAGTATGTGCAGTAGGATCAAAAACCCATTGCCATTGTTCTTGAGTTCTCAGTAGTCTTCATTGTCTGCTATGTTCAGCGAGCCCGGTTTTATCCCAGGTTTTTTCAGATCCAGGCCAGTTGGCCTTGGTGAGTTCCCGATAGAACATCTCCATTGTCTCAGTGTGTGGGTGCACCCCTCGCGGTCCTGAGTTCCTTGCTCGTGCTCTCTCTCCTTCTGCTCCTGATTTGGGCCTTGAGATTTCAGTCTGGTGCTCCAATGTGGGTCTCTGTCTCTGTCTCCTTTCAT
>NW_026068049.1:3757614-3765626 GCF_014885135.2 Alexandromys fortis | reverse complement strand
ATAGAGACAGAGACCCACACTGGAGCACTGGACTGAGCTCCCAAGGTCCCAATGAGAAGCCGATGGAGGGAGAACACGAGCAAGGATGTCAGGACCACGGGGGGTGCACCCACCCACTGAGACAGTGGGGCTGATCTTATGTACTGATGTTTTGCTAGATTAGATTTGTACTAAATTGAGTAGTAAGACAGGGCATTTTGATTATTTAAGATTAAAATAGAGTCATGTTTCCTAAACTGACCAAGTTTTCTTTGTTTATTCTATACCAGTATGTTATGAATGCAGGCATAGCTGATGGCCAGGACTATGAGAAAATCAAGTCATCATATTACTAATGTTATTAACAAACACTCTGCCTTTCACTTCAAGGGCAATTTATTATCTACCATATCCTGAGTTGTTTGGAACCTGCTATCATTTCTGTAAGCAAAACGAACTATTCATTTTTGAAATAGAGACATTCAACTCTTCAGTGCTTCAGTTTCATGAGTGTGATAGCAAAAGATTTGAACAGGTTTTAGGACTCTAGCCAATGTCATGCCCTGGGCCAAGTGTAAAGTAAGCCAACTTGGACAGAAAGGCCCACTTGGACATTCATAATGGACCTCAGAATCAGATTTATCTGATTTGGAAATTTTTGATATAAGTGGGAATACAGTAAACTATTAATATAATGTGAGGGATCTCCATTTTTTTGTAATGTAAAAGTGGTAGTAAGATGCCTTTCCCATCAGTCCCAGGAATTAAAACTATGGTATCTGAGGCACATGATCATCTTTCCCATTCTTTACTCTCTCAATGAATTTTAAGAATGAAGAAATATATTTGTTAACCATTTTCTTTACCATGGCTTCCTTGTGAATAAATAGAGTTGGTTCAACTATTCTGACTCACTAGACAGGCACACTCTTTCTTCCTTGGAGTTTTGATACCCAAGTAAATCATCATTAGGCTTTTCCCTAAAAGAAGATCTTATTTTAATAACAGGGTGAATTTTCCCATTCCATTACCAGTCTATAGTTTAAGAAAATGTGTGTAAATATCATTTTGTTTATCTTCATTTTATTCATGGTAGCCATTGTCTTACAGCCTTCTCATAAAAAGACTTTTGGTCTCCAGTTCAACTAGACTATGGGTGATAAAAACTATCACTTTCTGCTGCTCCCTATCATTCTCTAAACTCCAGGAGTAGCCTCGAGCTAATTCCCTACCAGTCAACTGCACCACTGGGCTCTGAGTCCTACTAGTGTCCTTAGTACTCTGCTTAATTGTAAACGTGTTCATAGGCTTCTGCCTTGATTCATTATTTCCCATCACTGTTTGATTTTTTTCTGCCCACATTAGAATGTGCATATCGTTCTCCCAATAGACAGACTTAATGCTTCTCTTCTACTCAAAATTTGAGATACATTTTTTTAACTGTCTATTCTGTCTCTCTCTTTTTAATGACTGCTTTTCTTATAGGGTCCTTACTTAACCTAGGCCTCATATATTTGCTAACTGATATGACCATTTGTTTAGGGTAGGAAGTTTTGCTTTTTTGAAATTCGACCCATATGTAAAATAGAATAAACCACCTTTTCTGTTAAGTTCTCTGGGTCTTAGGAAGCTACTATAATGGCTTCATAAAATAGATCAGTTGATGCTATGTTGATTGCATCAAAAATATATTCCTACTTTTAAAATCCATCCTGTGCTGTAGTTATGATTTGATACATTAACTATTCCATTCAAATAAATTATTGAATGTCTATATCTCATTTTACTAAATCAATATTGTCACTGACTGGATGTCTGTCAAATATATGGCATTCATTATCTTTATATTAACTGTTCAAAGAAATCTCAAGGCAATTTGCTATGACCAGTGTCATTATTTCCTTATATATTAATAGTTTACCTGTCTTTAGATAATTCTTATGTTACCAAACATTTCTGTAAAGTTGTTCCAAAGGTTCCATTCTAAGAATACCTTTAAATAAATGTTTAGATTTGTGTTTATATAACATTGTTTTTCATGAGTTTTTTCTTGTTTTTTTTTTTGTTTTTGTTTTTGTTTTTCAAGACAGGGTTTCTCTGTAGCTTTGGAGCCTGTCCTGGCACTAGCTCTTGTAGACCAGGCTGGCCTCGAACTCACAGAGATCCACCTGCCTCTGCCTCCCGAGTGCTGGGATTAAAGGCGTGCGCCACCACTGTCTGGCTTGTTTATAAAACTTTGTATCTGAGCACCCAAACAGCAAATAACCTATCATGAAAAAAGATTCTTCATGATTCTTAAGAATTCAGTAGGATTCTTAAGAATTTAGTAGACACTGGCTTTAACCTGTTGATCTCCATCTGGATGAGAAATAGACAATGCCAACACCATCTGACTAGTTATTTGCCTTGATGTCACTGGTTGGCCGTCATTGCCCACACCATCTCCCTAGGGACTTCTGAGAACTATTTGAATTGCTAATGACAGAAAAGAGTCTCAAACCCAGATGGTGGTCAGGTGTTTATTGAGATGGACCAAAAATTAAATTGAACTTACTATTTGTGGAAAAATAATATAAGAAATGCCATGGGCATTGAAATAAGTTATGTTTTGATTCCTTTAACACTATACGAGGCTATTTCTTCCCAGGAAGCATCTCCTCACCATGTGTCACAAAATCCAGTGTGTTTTATTATTTTATATTATTTACCAGCGAGGAATATGTTAAATGCAGAAGCCACAGGGAAACAATTCAAATGGTGACATACTATATTTCTGGGCCATAATGTCTTCCTCAGGGGTGGGATGAGAAGGCATGGCATCAGCAAACACAGTTGCCAGGAGTCCGATGAAAGAGAGGGCAGACTCATTTATTTAACAACCTGTAGGAAAAGCTTATATACCCTCCCAACAGCCAGGCATTCCAATCTCTTTTTTTATTTTAAAAGATTTATTTATTTATTATGTACGCAGTGTTCAGTCTCCATGCAGGTGCCGGAAGAGGGCACCAGACCTCATTATAGATGGTTGTGAGCCACCATGTGGTTGCTGGGAATTGAACTCAGGACCTATGGAAGAGCAGTCCATGCTCTTAACCTCTGAGCCATCTCTCCAGCTTGACAACATGGTTGCCCCTCATTGTCTAGGCATAATCATGACATTTGACAGTGCCTGTTGGTAGGCCCTAACACACCTTTAAAATAATATTCTATGACAATACTCATTACACCTGTATGTTTTATTCTATGACAATGGATTTAAAGTCTATCATAAAGCAACCAGAAGTTTGGCTGAACATCGGGATGAAACATAAAACCTCAATACCATCACATAAGGTCTGGAGATATGACTCAGTGCATACAGTATTTGTTTTCCAAACACAAAGACACTCATTTCCTTTCCCAGAATCCAAGTAAAAGTGGTCACAGCAGTGCATGTCTGTAACCCCAGCACTGGGGAAAGAAACAGAAGGATCAATGGTGCTTGTTGATCAATGAGTCTAGACAGAAAAAGCTTCTGTAAAGCAAAGGACACACTCAACAAGACAAAACAGCAGCCTACTGAATGGGAAAAGATCTTTACCAACACTTGCACACACATGTACACTTATACCACAAACTGCCACATACAAATAAAATAAATCCATAAATAAATAAAAAATATTAGAAATAATAAGAAAGCCATATATAAATAGTGTGTGAACAAATTTCTACAATGATAATCATTTCTCCTTTAAGTAGTTAAGACATTGTTCTCATTCATCTATGTTCACAAGAAGTTGGTATTTTTTTCTCTAAGCTGAAAAATCACTATTCTCGCAATGGCTGCTTTAAAATTCAGATGGTGTACGCTTAGTGTCATACTTGGAAGAAAAAGGGTTCTATTTTTATCCCCTGTCAGTTCAATTATGAATCTAAGTGCTCTGGCCATAACTATATAATTACATAGTCAACATTTGTCTTTTATTGCTTGATGAATCTTTTTGACACATGATTTCAAAGGAAGAACAGACAAAAACCCCAGGGTGATGTGATCAATCTGCAAAAGTTTATTCTGTTTAATAGTACAGAGAACTTGAAAAAATCTTTCTTCCCTATTATCAGTTAGATCCATTCAGAAGACAAAAACTGTACAGTCAAATAGCAAAAGGAAGATAAAATTTTTAATTAGTGTAAGATTTTATCTATAATGTATCTTACCATAAAGGAATATGCAAATTCACGCAGATAAACAGATGGACACACACACACACATACATACACATGCACACACACACGCAACTTTAGACCGTTAGAAAGAAACCATAATAGAAATCACTGCATAAAGACGTGTCTAAGATACACATACTGAAAAGCAATAAATATTCCTTAGTTTCAACAGAAAATTAAGGTTTATATGCAACCTTTGGCACATATGCAAGCCTCACAGATAAGTCAGGAATGATACTTTCTGAGTGTCCATGGGAAACATTTCACAAACTGCTACTCAGTCTAATGAGAGTCTCACAAATGTCTTGAACCACATACTACCAATACATAAAGAATATAAACAATATCAAGAATAAAAAGAGAAATTATTTCTCTTTTATTATTATATAGGTACTTTCTAATATAAAACTCAAAGTCACAGCAGCTGCAAAGAGTTGCAATATTGATGTTTTAAAGAAAATATAAAGAAAGGTATATTTTTAAATTCACTGATAACCATCACTCATCAAATTTTTTCTAAATAGAAAATATACTTAAAAATGAAGAAAATAAGGTATAAAGAATTGCATGCAACTTAAAATTATAGACAAAGCTGAAAATGACTTGTCTTTAATTAAATATAAATTGACAAAAATAAAGGAAGAATTCCTAACTGGAGAAATAATCTACATATGATTATTTGACACTTTAGGGATTTATTTATTTATCTGTTGATAGAAAATGAATGTCTTTTCTTTTCCCCTTTAAACCAATTTGGTAAAATTTTGCTAATTACGTCTGTTTAGAGTTCAAATTTAGAGGAAATTCAGTAATATAAGAGAAAATAATGCACATTATAAAGTCAGAAGGAATAGTCTTGTTCCAGTGAGTCTTGAGTAAACAACCTCTCAGAGAGTAATTAATTTGTTTACATTTAAAAATCAGTGTAAATCCATACAACTGTTTTGCCTCTAGACATTTACTTGTGATTAATAGCAACTCAAGACAATTTGGTAACTAATTATCAGATTTTATACTGAAGAGTGGACTCAATATATATGCAATAAATTGGCTTCTCTTACATCTTGACTCCCAAAGATCTTGTTAAATACAAAGTTATAAATATAAATACAGGGAGAATTTATAAAATCANAGATTTCAGTCTGGTGCTCCAATGTGGGTCTCTGTCTCTGTCTCCTTTCATCGCCTGATGAAGGTTAATATTCAGGAGGATGCCTATATGTTTTTCTTTGGGTTCTCCTTCTTATTTAGCTTCTCTAAGATCACGAATTATAGGCTCAATGTCCTTTATTTATCGCTAGAAACCAAATATGAGTGAGTACATTCCATGTTCCTCTTTTTGTGTCTGGCTTACCTCACTCAGGATTGTCCCTTATGTGTATCTTTGTAGTTAAAAAAAGAAGGTTCCTTCCAATACAGGGATATAGTATGTTTTCGTGAGCTTCTTATAGGCTGTTGCATGTCCTGAGGGTTTCCACATTACATATCTACCCTGTTGGTCTGATGCAAAATAGTACCTGTTATCTTTGATGTTTTCATTGTTAGAATCCTTAACTTAAATGGGGCAATTTTGCAATAAACAGAAAGTACACAGTAAAAATCCAGTGTTACATATTGGAAAAGTGACAGATGAAAAGATTGAGCTACCAATCAAATTCTCTGATTAAGTGTACTGAAAACAAACACATGCTAAAAAAAAAAAATAAGATACGAAACAAACAGAATGCACCATTAGATATCAGCCCAAGCAAAATTCAGGCTCAGGAAGAACTCATCAATATTCACCCAAGGAAACAATGCAGATATCTAGGGACAAAGGGTCTGTGCTGGGATCTAGCATTAATCCAGTTTACTTTTCTAGTGAAAATGGATAATCTTTGGACAGCCAAAATTAGAGTTCTTCACTCAAAGAGAACAAAGATGTAGTTTTCTCTGAGACAAATGTTAATAACTATGGTCCTAGAATATATATTTAGCTTGCCACAAATACCCTCTTTTAATGAGGAAATATTTTGTGAAATTTTATGGTACAAGGACAGAATTGAATAAAAATGAAAGTATTTCTTCCCTTGTATGAAAGAAAAAATCAGGGACATACATTTATAGCAAAGTGAGAGAAGTACCTGTAATCATCTCAGGTGCTCTCTATGGAGTCTTAGTGTTGGAAACTGGTGATATAAAAGGATAATACATTTCTGATAGTCATAAGGACTTTGTCCATGACACAAAACTGGACAATAAATGCCATTGTGTGATCTAAAGTAAACCCAAAATAATGTGGTTCTTTCATTTTGTCTGCCTCTTCTTTCTCAATATTCCCTGAATTTTGGTAGTGAGCTTAATAAAGGTATATATATATATATACACACACACACATAACACACACACACACACACAACACTAACCTGTCATCAAGTTCAGAGAACACTGTGGAAGAGGAAGCACAAATACTGTAAGACCCAGAAGTTGGGAAAGGTTAGAGTGGAATGAAACTGTCATCTAGACATAATAGGACTGTAACACTAAAAAACTGACAGCAGCCGTGGGTGCCTGCAGAAGACCTGCACAAAATCAAGCCAGTGAACAATCTAAAATTAAGTGGGTTAGGGTTCATTAGCCCCATTGTTAACCTCGAGGGGTTATGGACAGTTGTTGGTTTCTTAAGGGGTATGTCAGTTTTCTTAGGTTTGAGGTACTAATTGGTCAATCCAGTGAAAAGCCACACATCTGAGAATACATTAGCAGCACAGATTATATATGCTCTGTAGGTAAAGAAAGAGGAGGAGAAGGTGGGGTTTTAATTTGGGAGAGAATGGGGAGATGGGTTTGGCTATGGAAAGAGTAAGGGGGAAGTAAGTGATTAATAGGATCAGATTGCATTATTATTTTTGGTCAAAAATATGGTTCTGGAGAGATGTAACAGCAGTTAATAGCACTTGTTGCTCCTGCAGAGGATTCAATTCCCAGATCCACATGGTTCAGCTCCCTCTTCTAATCTCTGTGGCCTCCAGAAATGAACATGATGCACATACATACACATAGGCAAAATGCTCGTACACATAGAATAAAATTATACTTTAAAAAACATAAAATTCTCAAGTAATTAATAAAATAATACATACTATTAGAAGATGTACTCTTTAGGGCTGAGCATTCATCCTCTTATCAACACTGTGACAAGTTATTCCTCTTTCTATTGCTCTCATGTTTCTTCAAAAAGAAGTCTCTCTGACAAAGGGTGAGAGCACTCTATGGCTATAAGTATAAATATAAGTATTTAAAAGGCACTTTCATAACATGACTATTTGAATATCTGTTTCTATCTGACAGCTGTATGAGTTTCAAATAAATTACCTATAGAATTAAAATATATAGAATAAAAGTTTGAGTCAGTGATAAAGAACTGTGAATGTTGGATATGCTGTGTTCTGACTACAATTTGAATTATTACAATTTGGACTGTTTCAAATCTTCAGTCAAATAAAGCAAAATTGTGGTTCAAAGACTACTTGGTTGAGAATTCATTCTGAGGAAAAGAATTTGTGGAGACAAGAAGCAGCATATTCATCCTTCTGACAGGTGTACTCAAGGTCAGTCCTGATGAATAGGTGGGTTGGAGACACACCGGAAATACCGGAAATACCGTGCTTTAAGAACTCAAGTGTGGCCTTTGTTTACAAGACACCTAAGCAGCGAGGAGATCCGGTCCAGGCACCAGGAGAGACATCACTGGGGTGAGTGAGTTTCTGACCGCAGCAGCAGCCCAGGACAGGGAACTCAGACACCCCTCCTACACTTCCTGGTCATCCTCAGGGGCGACTCTGCCC
>NW_026068049.1:3743781-3751039 GCF_014885135.2 Alexandromys fortis | reverse complement strand
ACATAAAGAATATAAACAATATCAAGAATAAAAAGAGAAATTATTTCTCTTTTATTATTATATAGGTACTTTCTAATAAAAAACTCAAAGTCACAGCAGCTGCAAAGAGTTGCAATATTGATGTTTTAAAGAAAATATAAAGAAAGGTATATTTTTAAATTCACTGATAACCATCACTCATCAAATTTTTTCTAAATAGAAAATATACTTAAAAATGAAGAAAATAAGGTATAAAGAATTGCATGCAACTTAAAATTATAGACAAAGCTGAAAATGACTTGTCTTTAATTAAATATAAATTGACAAAAATAAAGGAAGAATTCCTAACTGGAGAAATAATCTACATATGATTATTTGACACTTTAGGGATTTATTTATTTATCTGTTGATAGAAAATGAATGTCTTTTCTTTTCCCCTTTAAACCAATTTGGTAAAATTTTCCTAATTATGTCTGTTTAGAGTTCAAATTTAGAGGAAATTCAGTAATATAAGAGAAAATAATGCACATTATAAAGTCAGAAGGAATAGTCTTGTTCCAGTGAGTCTTGAGTAAACAACCTCTCAGAGAGTAATTAATTTGTTTACATTTAAAAATCAGTGTAAATCCATACAACTGTTTTGCCTCTAGACATTTACTTGTGATTAATAGCAACTCAAGACAATTTGGTAACGTAATTATCAGATTTTATACTGAAGAGTGGACTCAATATATATGCAATAAATTGGCTTCTCTTACATCTTGACTCCCAAAGATCTTGTTAAATACAAAGTTATAAATATAAATACAGGGAGAATTTATAAAATCATACTGGGTATGTTTTTCTCTACATCTGTTTTATTGGTTTTTGGGGGTTTTTTTTAGGACAATACTGATTTAAACAAAAATGTTTGGAGTAGTTTGTTTTGAGTAAGAAAAGAAATTTAAATAATATTCATTTAAAGCCTCCCCTCCTTTTCCCCAACACCCCACCTCCACATCGACACATATTATCCACATATTAAATCTCAGACTTTTAAATAGATGAGTTCAGTAGGCTAATCAGACACTTGGTGCCTCAGAGATGATGTACCGTGTCTTAGAACTCAGACTTTGAGAAGTGAGAGCTAGTGCCCCTAATGTTACCTTTGGGAAAGCCAAGAAAAAAAAAAGTTTTTTGGAAAACTTTAAATACTACAAAATGAACCTTGAGACTTCAGAATAGTGTTGCCACTGTCAAGAGTGGATTTTTTTTCTGCTGCAGTATCCAGTAAGGGTAAGAACCATCTATCTCAGGGCCAATGAATGGCGCGACTGGATCAAGAAGTCCTGAGATTTCTACACTCATGGTTTCTATGACACGCTGTGGGAACACTGGCAATGGATAGCATCACAGTCCCCAGCTGCGGCAGAACCCTGGACCCAGACATGACTCTACAACAACTCAGTCCAAGATGCCATCGTGGCTCCAGTGGCAGCACAGGTCACTCAGATCTATGTGGCACTGGTGGCAGCATGGCCCTTGGACACCAACATGGTCACAGAAGGCTAACCAGACCTTGGACATCCACAGAGCCCTCAGTGGTAAGAGAAGCCATGGACATCAACCCAGACTCCTGCCAGTATGGGGCTATGGTCCCAGACATGGCTCTTGGACACAGCCCTGGCCTAGATGACATCATTGTCCCCAGATGAGAGCACCCACTGATCACTATGTCCCCAGCTGTGGCAAGGCCCTGGACATTGGCATGACCCCTGTGCTCAGGAAAGATGGTTCAATCCTTCATCGCAGGTATGAAACTCACCTGGAGAGCACACTAGAATTTTCCCTATTGTCAGGGACTCTGAAGGTGTGAGAACAGGAGAGATGATCCCCCCATATCCAAGCCCATCTGCCTTGTGATGGCATGGGTGAGAAAAAGATACCCCACCTCTCTACCTCTTGCTACCTGTGGCAGGTGAGAGAGCTGGCCCTTGGTCAGGAGAACAAAAAACGAGCCCTTTCCCTCACCAGCTGAAGTACATGGGAAAACCTGGACAGCTGTTGGGGCTGGCACAGGTAAGCCAGCCTTGAGGGTGTGAGATCAAGAGCTGACCCCGCCCCCTCCATATGCCTCTCTAGAGAAGTCTGGTGAGAGGACCCTAAACCTTGCCTAGGCTAGACAGTGGAGATGGCCCTGGTGTTGTAGGTGTGGGTGAGCCAGATCTCAGGACCCGAGAGCAGTAGAACTGACCCTGCCCTTTGCTTCAGGCTGCATTTGGGTGAGCTGGCCCCGGCCGTGCTGGAGAGCTCACCTGGGGAATGATGATGAGGGACAGCTGGTAGACTGACCAAATCAGCCACCACCCAGGCCCAGAACCAGGGCTATTAGTTGGCCCACCTGAACATCCACTGCATCAGTGAACTGTTAGAGAATGTAAAGGGGATGCCCTACAGATCACAAATTGTAGGATCTCCACGATACAGGACAACCAAAGGATATCTAAGAGGAGTCTCCAGTGAGACGCCAGTATCAATAGTGTGGCAGAAGCCAGAGTCCTAGACGGATGACTCATCGCAATGAACACTTACAAGAAAAGATTAAAGGACTGAAAGATAAACTGTGTGACTCTGTGGGCCGAACTACAGCTTCTACAATGATATTCTCCTTTTTCTTTGCCTGTTGTTTTGTTGTTGTTTGGCTGGTTGGTTAATTGGTCCATTCATTTTTCTGGATTTTCCTTTGGATTTTGCTTTGTTTTGAAGTGAAGATTATCTGGCCAGAGAGTGGATGCAGGGAGAACAAGGACATGAGTGGGATCAGGATGCAGGATGTAAAACACCAAGGAACCAACACAAGTAAAGCAAGTGTGTTTCTTCTTTTTTATTTTCCATTAAGTTTTTTTTTTTTTTGTTTGAGTTTGTTTTTTAAAGAGCCAGAAAAAGGATGCAGAATAGGGGAGGAACTGGCAGGAGCTGTGGGATGGCAAACCATGATCACACACTATTTTATGAACAAGAAATTCAGTAAGAAATAAATAAAATAAAATAAATTTTATAAAGTTGAAAATGATCTTTCCATGCAGAGATGAACATGGAACAACTCTTCTGGTTCTGAATATTGGCACTGTTTAATTTAGAGTCATTTAGATGACAAGTAAAAAAAAAAGATTTCAGGTTAGGAAGTCTAGAGTGAAGAAGCAGTATTTCAATAATTTCCAGTGATTCTTCATAGAATTTAACATTTCTTGTTTTTAACAAATGAGCTGAATGATAGCTAATAGTAGAGAAATGTCAGATTTGCAAATTTTTGTTGTAAACTGAGCTTCAATTCATGCACTTGTCTCTAGCTTTCTACTCCCATAAGGAAGTTCTTGTGTGAAGGCTTTTAATTATAGTTTTGTCCTTAATATAGTATATGTCCTTAATAAATAACATATCTCTTTGTGTGATATATGAATATAGAGTTATATGTAATACTTTATAATACTTGAGTATTTATGTCAGAGTACTAAATTTTCTAATTCTATAATGTCAGTATTACTTTCATTTTTCAGCTGTTATGTTTGTGAAAAAATTATGTCTATGAGAATTTGAAATGTTTTCTCAGTATCTCTACATAGTGTTCTGTGATGATAGTCTAGTGTGTGTAAGTCCAGATGGCAGAGGCAGTTCTTTGTTGCTGCAGCTCTCTGTCTCTCCATTCTCCAGTCTCAAAGGCTGTCCTTATGTTCCATTCTTGTTTTTATGCCTGCTCAAATGGACCTTGAGAACTATCTGAGTTTAACTGTGCCTCACTGTGAATTCCTCTCTTCTGCCAGCACAAGAACACTGACTTCTGCAACAGCAAGGATTGCCGGGAATGTAGAAGGGACATCTTTCTCATTGAAACAAACACTGCCAAAGATGTGTGAATGAGTAGGTGCCTCTGGAGACAGTCTTGGAAGTGGCATAGTGGGGTTAGATTGCAGATCTATTTCTAGTTCTGAACCTACTTCCTTTCTGGTGCCTATGGTGTTTTACTTGCTTATATCCCTAACAGAAAGGGTTCCTTTCAACCCACAAACTGGCCAGTATTATTTTAATTGTTTTAGTTCCTTAAGTGACAGAAAAATTTGGAAATGGTGACTATTTTGTAGAGTGAAATGTATTTGTCTCAATCTGATGCGAATACATTTTTAAGCTTACTAAAATTTTATGTTTATTTTTGATATTTTTATGACACTAGTATTTATATACATGCATATACACTACTATGTATGTGTGTGTATATATATATATATATATATATATATATATATATATATTCTGCTCTCACCTTTTCTACCCAGTAAGATACTAGAAGGTTTTAATGGAATAAAATAAGGTTTTAAAATGTATTATTTGAAAAGATATAAAATTTTTTACCAAATCAAAAGTGACTTAACTGTATTGAGAAACTATCCAAACAGTCCATTAATAAACCATTAAGTTGAACCATGTTAAACATTGATTTTGAATATTTTATCTATAATAATTTCCGATTGTTTTAAATAATATTAAAATTGGCAAATTTAATAAGATCTGTTACAAGGCAAAGACCTTATTTTCTGTATTAGTCAAAAATGAAAAAAAGATTGTAAATAGAAATAAGAAATTCGTGTGAGTTTCTGAACACCAGCATTTCTGTCAATGACAATGATGAAATAGGTATTTTAAAAATTACAAGAAAGTATTTGAGTGTTTTCAGCATTAAAAAAAGATAAATATTGAGAAGGAAGGTAGATTTAAGCATTAAACCACATCAAAAACTACGAAAACAAAAATGAAACCTTGCCAGGGTAGGACCTTAAAGTACAATAGCGAAGGAAATGACAGAGTTCTAGTGACCTGTCCAGGGAGATGGAAAATATTCATTAGGGAAAGGATAGGGAAATAAATACAGAAGAAGGTAAGATAATAGTAAGGATGTCTGAAAAATTCATAAACAACCATACTAATTATCTACATAGCAACATAGAATTTCTATAATTCATGCAAGCAATTGTGCACATGTGCACACAAGCACACACACACACACTGAAATTTCTCATCTGGGGCTAACAATGTTCATTCTATAAGCCAGAGGCCATTTATCAAAACCCACAATACCAGGCACGAGAAGTCCTTTGTGAGTTGTTGGTCAGAACTGTCTGAGAGAACCCTGAAAATATACAGCCTACTTCTGTTGCCCTTGCTTGACCCCTGGAGGTGGAAGTTAAGATCCTATTGTTGAAGGCAAGCTTGCACTTCAGAAAGATGAAAAAGCAACACACATACGCACATACATGCATTCTACATGCAAACACACACACACACACACATGCACAAAAAATGTCCCCCCCCCCGCTACATGATTTAATAGAGTGGCATACAGGTTGTGCAGGCTGTGGTTTCAGGAATCTAAAAATGAGTATTTCCTGACAAATTCCAAGGATCCAGTAGCTGGCAGCGGTCTGTTTAATGAGCCATGCTCACAGTCCAGTTTTCAGGCACACAGTGGGTCTATGCTGCCATTAAGCAAGTTGTAGCACTCTGGTCACAAACCCCATTCAAATGCTCCATAGCTGGACCTCCTGAAATTGTTAGAGCCATTCATGCTGGCAAACTTGTAAGCCTTAATTTTTAAAGAAGCCGCATGGTTTTTACTATGCCTCTCTAAAGGAGCACTGTGCCCCTGCTCATCATTAACTCATCTAGAAAAAAAAATAATACAACTAACAGGTAGCTGTGCTAAACTCTGTGTGTGTGTGTGTGTGTGTGTGTGTGTGTGTGTGCGTGTGTGTGTGTGTCTTGAATTCCATTTCAAGCTCTCTCAGGTTTTATGTGGATATAGTTACCCATGTTGGTGCCAGTTCTGTAGGGGGAGACACCTCATTTGTTTCCCAGCAACCCATACATGAAATAATGACTCAGAAACTATATTAATTACAACACTGTTTGGTCAATTAGCTTATGCATATTTCTGGCTAACTGATATCTTAAATTAACCATTTCTATTATTTTATATTTTACCATGAGGCTCATGGTTTACTGTCAAGCTTTCGGCGTGCCTGTCTCCTGTGGTGGCTATATGGCACCACTCTGATTGCACCTACTCTCTTCTCCTCTGTCGGCTTGCAATCCTTGCTTTACCCTATTTTGTGCTGCAATGGGTCCAAATGAGCGTCTTTATTAACTATTGGTAGTCATAGCATACAAAGGGGAATCCCACATTAATTATTGATAATATTATTTTGTTTCTATCTGGATAATGTAGAACTTCCTTATAATTTGAGAAATGTAGTAATTTCAAGATCAACTGAGCTGTGTGGTAAAATTCCATCTCAAAAGAAAAAGAGAAGAGGATATGCCATAATGATAGATACTTCAGTTTGATCCATATCCATAAAATAACAGATAGATAGATAGACAGACAGACAGACAGATACTAAATAGATACTATAGGTAGAATATAGATCAATTGATTGGTAGATAATAGATAGATGATAGATAGATAGATAGATAGATAGATTAGTTTTACCAAGGATACACGTGACTTTTTAAAACATTCCAATCTGAAACATTGTCATCTTTCTGAAGGAAAGTCCACTCACAAGAAATCAATACCACTTATAATACACATATTTATTTTGAATCAATAAGAACTGCTATTTCAAACACAGGTGTAAATGTAGTAATCATTTTTAAAGTAAATATCTAAGCCATAATAGAATGAACATAAATTCTTAAGTAGAAATTATTGTGTAGGAAGCCTAAAAGAAAAGCCTTAAAAAATTATAGCATAAATTCAGAAAACAAATAATGGCAGGTGCATACATGTTGGCTGAATCAAGTCCATAGGAAGCTGGAGTGGCCAAAGTTTGTGCCCAAAGCAAAACAGTCATAAAAAGGCTCAAAATTCAAAAAAAAAAAAACAGTAATGTCACAAAGCCTGCCAAAAATATTCTCAGCCAATATGGTGCTGAAGAAGACCTGAGAAAGGGGTACACTCATCCATTGCTGGTGGTAATGCAAACTTGTGCAACCACTCTGGAAAGCAGTGTGGAGGTTTCTCAGGAAATTCGGGATCAACCTACCCATGGACCCAGCAATACCACTCTTGGGAATATACCCAAGAGAGGCCTTCTCACACAACAAAAGTATATGCTCTACTATGTTTATAGCAGCATTGTTTGTAATAGCCAGAACCTGGAAACAACCTAGATGCCCTTCAATTGAAGAATGGATGAAGAAAGTATGGAATATATACATATTAGAGTACTACTCAGCAGTAAAAAAC
>NW_026068049.1:3721496-3738996 GCF_014885135.2 Alexandromys fortis | reverse complement strand
AGATGTTGATTTAAATGAAAGAAAATGATAATAATAGAATGCTATGCAGAAAAGAATTTCAAAATTGAGGATTCTTAAATAATTTAGAAGATTGTGGATATATAAAATCATCTGCATATATGCATATATCTAATATAGAGAAAAAAACATTTTATTCTTCAAAGTTTTACAATAAGTAATTAACTAACTTAGAAATGCCTGATTTCTATGGATAAATTACCTATTTTTAGAAAATTTTGTGGGGGCATTGGAAATTTACTGGTTGATCAGTACTATGCTTGATACTGATACCCTGAGTGACAATGAGAAACTCAATGAAAACAGATGAGCTAGGTAAATTTTGTCAGCTTGACGGACACAAACAGAGTCATCCGGGAGTAGAAAGCTTCAACTGAGAAAATGCTCCCACCAATTTGCCAGTAAACAAGCCAGTGAAGTCCCTTTCATGATTAAAGACTGATGTGAAAGAGATCAGCCTACTATGGGTGGTGTTACTCAAAGCAGGTGGTCCTGGGTTGTACCAAAAATGATGCTGAGTAAGCCATAAGAGACTGGCAGTAAGTAGTGTTCCTTCATGGCCTCTGCTTTTAGTGCCAGCCTCCAGGTTGTTGCCTTGAGCTTCTACCCTAACCTTCTTTCATGATGGACTGTGATAGGGTTATATAAATCAAATAAACCTTCTCTTCCTCAGTTACTTTTGACCATCATGTTGCAAGAACAATGGCAATGGGTTTTTGATTCTACTGTACCTATTGGTTTCGTGGGAGCCTAGGCAGTTTGGATGCTCACCTTACTAGACCTGGATGGAGGTGGGTGGCCCTTGGACTTCCCACAGGGCAGGGAACCCTGACTGCTCTTTGGGCTGACGAGGGAGGGGGATTTGATTTGGGGAGGGGGAGGGAAAGGGGAGGCGGTGGTGGGGAAGAGACAGAAATCTTTAATAAATAAACAAATAAATAAAAATTAAAGAAAAACAAACTATAACAACAAACATGAGAAATATCTAGACACAAACATAGTACATGATCCATTTGTGATCATAGAAAGTGGTATTCTTTATCAATTCATTGTCAAAGTGTTTAACTGCTTGGAATTATTTTTGATTCAGTATATATGAAACTTAAAATTCAGAACTCTAATGCAACAAAGCTTTTGTAATTTTTTTCAATCATCTCTATTCCTCTGTAAGCGTCAGCTACTTCATCTTGTCCTCACAAATCTTAGGCTCATTTCTCTTATCAAGTAAATGACTTGCTCATGTCATTTTGAAATTTTTGTCTTACCACCTCTGTGAGACAACTACATAATTTAGTCATCTATCTCTAATTTTTGCCTTTCTACTTCTAAGAGAAACTTAAATATATCTGAAATCTCTGTCACATGAATGACTGCCCTGAATTTAAAGTCACTACCACACATCTCATGTGGGGCTGTATCACTGTATCCTGTCACGCCATGTTTCTCCTAGCATGTTCATGTCTTACTCACCTGAATTTGTCCATACCTTTAGTTTTTTCTCTTAAAAGTATTCCTTCAGAATGTATAAAAGTTTTCTGCCACCTCATGGCCTTTCTTCAGATTTTACTTAGAAAATACATGCCTTGTGAGAAGGGATTGTCACCTTCTTTCCTTAATGTCCCATGTCTCCTGACTCTGATACTATATAGTAACAAATGAGAGAACGCAGATGTAGGAAGTTCCACATTCTAGACTCCATTTCTTCTCCAGTTCTCTAATCTTCTATATTTAGAACCATATAGCTAAACCCCACAATTATCAGAGGGTAAATCAGTGGTAGTTACTTGTCTAACATATGCAAAACTGTGAGTTTGGTCGCCAGCATTTCCCCTAAAACAATATTAATCTCATGGTGCATTATATTTTATATAATATTGCATTGTTACAAACACAGATAAGTCTTGATTTTAGTCAAGTTAGGTTTCTAATATTATATGATACATTTTTGAAAATAAAATCTCTGATGCAAATCTATTCATTACAATTTGTCAAAAGCTTCAGTTTGGCAAGTACAAATTACAAACTTGAAAATAAGTGTTATTCATTCTTTTCTTCTGATCCTCACACTCTGTTAATTTCTCTCTCTCTCTCTCTCTCTCTCTCTCTCTCTCTCTCTCTCTCTTTCTCTCCTTTCTCTGTGCTTTCAGATTGTGCCATAAACTGAGAACAATAGAAAAAAGAGAAATTTAGTTCTAATAGTTGTGGGGACAGGAGGGTCCAATATCAAGACACCAGCACATTTTGGTATCTGCTTATGCCCGTTTTCTTTAGAGATAGGTTATCTCCTCTCTGCAACATAACAAGGTAGTAAGGATTCACTAGCTCCCCATGCGTTTGGGTAGAGCCTGCATAAGCTAAATACCTTACAACGCACACCGTTACATAACACACAAGCTTTCAAACCATAATATAGATTCGAGAGGTCATTCTTATTCTCTGTTCTTAGCTCTTTTTCCTCTCTTTTCCAGTTTTGAATCAGACATTGCTTTATTTCTTATGATTCTATTGTTTTTCTAATGTTGCTTCACTTATATTATGAATCTTTTTCTGTATGCACGCAGCTTGTAACTCTATTTTTCTGTCTTGGACTTTCTTCTAGGCTTAGACTATTAGTTGATAATGTTCATTTGTCAAATTTCACATTTGTGAACCTTGGTCTTCTGACTGGGCGTCACAAATTTACTCTCTTCTCAAAGCTTCCATCTCAGAACTTGTGAGATGTGGATTTTTCTGTAATAGGTGAAAGTCCTCACAAAGCTGCTCATACCTATCTGTTTTCATTGCTGATACTCTAATGTGACTCTCTTTGTTTATTCTCTTCACTTATGATACACATTCTATGGCTGATCAGATCTAATTTTCACTCATCCAGTGCATTGTCTAATGGAATTCAGAAGGAATTAGTCATCTCAGTAATCTTCCCATAATAATGCAAAGGCCTTTCATAGAATCCAATGTGTTAATCACAGCTGTATGGCCTGTTGTGCCCACTGTAAATCTATGTCTGTGGCTTTGTCATAAATTTTATGTTTGACTTCTTTCCTCCAATAGTATAAGCTACAGGACCCTCTGTATGCGCCTCACCTCCTCAAGTTAGCTACAGCATGGAAGACTTTATAATCATTTGAGCTTTTATCTGGCTTATGGTTCTGGCAGGAAGGTTCAAAAAATATCCCCAACATCTTCTTAGTGTATGGTCAGGACTTTCTTACTGCATGATGTAGAGGGCATTACAGTGTGACACAAAGAGATCATATTTGCTAACATCTTTCCTCTACTTTTGGCAAAGTCACTAATAATAAAGCCACATGAAGCCAACTTTGTAGTCCTATTTATCACTTAGATATATCATCTGTAAATATCATTACTGTGAATCTGAAGATTGTTTCTACCATGTGAGTTTTAATGGTTCTTTTCAAACTACAGTAATTCACCCCACTTAATTATCTCCTCTTAATGGGTTCTGAATTACTTGAAAATAAAGATCAAAACCATAATGCTTTCATTTCTCAAACCTTAATAAAAATATGGTAGCCAAATAGCTATGTAAGACTTGAGGATTCTGGGGGAAATGATGATTGTGATGTATATAGTGTGGTTATCAATGAATCCTTTCATAAAAAACAGATAGATATGAAGTGCCACAAAGACCATCAAGCCAAAAATTACATCTCAGAAGTTTCTACAATACACCTATGATATCTGAGCTTATGCAAGAAAAATTAGATAAGTCAGTACCACATCTAAGTAAAAAAAAATACATAAAAATCTCAAGGTGAGTAACTATCTCTGAGTGGTTATTCCGATGAGTGTCAATCACAAAGTCTATCAAAATGACTAGCACAAAACATTGACACTTGAGCCTGGCACTGGCAAGATGAAGAACAATATTGTAATTTTTAGAATAAGTCAAAAGCATTAAAAACTCTTGTATGTTCCTTTCATAAGAAACTGACATTTTCCAATACTAATCCCAAAATACCAAACATAATAGGAAAGAGGGAATGATATAGTGTATATCTTTTAGGTCTTTTAGAACCATGGAATTGTGTCTCTTGCCAGACAACATGACTCTACAAGAAGGATGTTACTGTAAACTTGAAGGAGATACACACTGTTCAAAATGAAATGTGCATAAATGTCACGTGCATAATATGTGCACAATATGCTGTTGGAATTGCCACAAAGTGGAGAATAAAGATTCTTGCTAAGATAATGGATTTGTGTGCTCGTCATATACAGAACTAAGAGTCGAGTTATTTTCCTAGAGTCAGAGGAAAAGGAAGCCAGAGTGAAAGTTCTCTGGTTTCAGCTAAGACACGAACCTGTTCTTCCCAAAAGGGAGCCCTTGTGAGAACAGGGGGAAGAAGGTTGTGTGTTCCCTCACAGTGGACTAAGAAAATAGGAAAACAAAACAAAATGCCCAGGGACTGTCAGAAAAAGCCCGATAAGTAAAAATATCTTAACTCTTAAAAATAAATTAAAAATAAAATAGCATACACAAAAAGTATGTATAAGCACAAATGAAGTAGATAGAAATCTTATAGGAAAGATAATAAAATTCATTATCCTGTATACTCATTTATAAAATATAGTTAAAGAGTTTATAAATAAGAAAAATTCAAACAATAATGTGGGAATTATAAGAGTGCTTAAGGAGAAAAGACAAAACATGACTTAGAATTATAATGAAAAATGAAGATTATTATTCCTAGACTATTTTGGGTTATTGAAATTAAAAAAATAACATAGAACTTCACAGAGTGTATTTTATCTTTAAGACATGGCAGGGCGCTCAAGAAAGACAGTCTTATAAAATGACTGCCCTCGTTGCTTTGGTGGTGGGGGTGGCAGAGTGAGGCAAGGTCTCACAGTGTTGACCACACTGTCCTTGCTGGTCTTGTGACCCTTGCTTGACTCAACTTCTCCATTTGGGGGATTTCAGTATGTAACATACATTTGGGCAAATGAATAGATGTTAAAGAAACAAAACTCAATTTTTCATACAGGGATAAATGAAAAGTAATTTCTAAGCATATCCAGGGCTCAGTCCAGCTTGACTCAGGAGTAAGGTCTCGCTTTGAAGAAGATTACAAAGTTGATGTGTGATTTCACAGACTGTAATTTCTGTTTGCAGGAAGACTTTTTATGACTCTCTTAGCTGACACACTCTGAGGAAATCAGCCATCCTGGTGGAATGGCTTCTGTTGTGAGGAACCCAGGGAAGCCTGAGCAAAAATGAGATAAACTGGGGTCTTTTCTCAAGCCACAGAAAATTGAATTCTGTCAACAATTGTGTGAATTTGGAAATTAATCAGTCCCATCTTTTGGCCAATGAGAGGTCTGTGGTGGCCTGAATTTTGATTATAATATGACAGGAGATTATATATCCCTAATAACTAACATAAGGGCCATAAGTATTTGAGACATAAATGAAGAGGGTAGTGTCTGCTTTGGAAATGTATACAGTGAGACAGATATTTGACTTGATACTTAGCTAGTGTTACATTTAATACAGTTTTAGTTCCTAATAAAGAATTCAGTAAATCTAGTTTGCTAAGAGTTAAATTTGCACAGGTCAAATTTAGATTTTGTACTATTTTTAATATGATTATTATTATATTGATGATTGCACAAGAAGCAGGGCTATCTGGTGAGAGGTTAATTGCCTAATTATGCATTCCTTTCAGGTTTATGGAGCATGTAATATCTCTCAGTATGCAGTCATTACTAATTTTAGACCCTTGAATATAAGAATCTGGGATAAGTTGATTGATGGCCCATCAATGGGAAAAGTCAGAGGATGAGGTAAGAAGTTAAGTGGTGAGCATCACTAACAGACAACCAGGTGTACACAGGGCAACAAGATACTGATAGCCAATCATAAGGGACCAGAAAACAATATACTGAGACATTATAACTACACAGTATTTTCAGCAACTTTTCCTTATGAGAATAACAAGTATACTTCATTTTGCTACCATTTTTCCCTTGTCTAGATTCAGCAATGACTAAAGATGTACCTTTCCACTATCACCAAAAGGTCTTTGAAAATAAGGGTGACAGAAATGTATGGTTCATTACATCACATATGAGAATTGCATTGGCTATGACCAACAAACCTTTTTCATAAAGGCTTATGGTAATTCACACATTTAAAGGTACACATATTTTTATTCATTTGGCACAACTAAAATTTAATATTCTAAAATGTTTTTATTATATTTATGGAAACAGATTATTGGTTTTAAAATATTAAGGAAGAAAAAAAATGCCAATGTTTATAATTGCATAAACCTCAAAGTATAAATGTTTTTATATCAACCATAATAAATATATGTTTATACAAATTTTTAAATGGATTTGTCATACCATGAGTAGGAAGATAGGTATTTGAAGTCTTGCTTTTTTTATATTTTATACCTACTATTTGTCAACTAATTATAATGAACAATTAAAAAATCACTGATTCCCCAATTCCAGAGAGTCAAAAATATAAATGAGATATTATTCCCTAATTTGCAGTCTAAAATATGTCTTCTCTTTTTCTATAAAATTCTCTGTGTAATGAATGTGGTTTGATCTTAGGAAAATGGAAAATATTGTGATTTCATATGTTCCTCAGATTGAACATGATTTTCATTTTTCTATGTGCAGGATATCCTGTTCTCCTAAGAACAATGAAGAAGGCATCTCAAATATGATTCTGCACAGGAATAAGACAAGTGACTAAGACATTCACAAAATTTAACAGGTCTTTGCTTGTTAAACTTTATCTTGAGGGCCACAGTATAAGCAGGGATGATTTATTAAAAGAGAATCTTGTCTTGACTGGTAGATGGATATCTTCTTCTCTTCTCCATGGACGTGTGTTTGTGTGTGTGTGTGTGTGTGTGTGAGCGCGCGCACATATTTTTGTATGTGCACGTGTGTGAGTGTGCAAGTATGTGTGACTATGTGAGTGTGTACTTGACTAAATATGTGTTTGTTTGTGCATATGTATGTACATGTGTATGACTATGTGTGTGTGTTTGAATGTGTGTGTTTACCTAACTCTAACTTTCCTTTTATCAGTTCATTTAGAGTCTCCCTTTATAATCATTTGAAATGCCCTGGTTTTAGGAGTCGGGATTTTAATTCTGGAAACATGGCAGGCTCATAATCCAGTATATAACAACCCAAAGGATTTATCTTTCTATAATAAAATCATTTAGAATGATAGAGCTCACAGGTAGTAATTCCATTACCCTGGAGCTGGCCTCTGATGGTAGAATTAAGCCTTCTTGACACAACTTTGGAGACTTTTTGAACGAATTTCTTTGAGCTCAGTCATAGGGTGGTTGTTAATATCCTGTAAAATCAGTTCTAAGAAGCCTTAGTTGTCCTGCATAGTAATCAAAGTGCTCCTGAGTATCTAGAATAGATTATATATAATATACTGATATCCAGACTCCAGTAGCTGATTTTTGTCATGAGATCTGGTGGTAACAATGTGGACACAGATGTGAAATTACATCATTTCAATATGTGATTCATTTTTTCCAATGAATGTTCAGTTCTGATAAGGGCAGCTGTTTATTTCTGTACTTTCATAGGGATAAATGCCTGATAGACTCATGGAGTAAAGCAAAGGGGATTTGAATAAATGGATATCACAATAAATGAAATCACTAAAAGTATTTCATTAAATATACATTATTTTCTTTTGGATTTGAATTCCCAGCCAATTAAGAATATATTTAAAAAAACTGAATAAAAATGTCTAGTATGTTTAGGAACCAGCAAATGTCTGATTGCACTTAATCAGCTGTGTAACAGTACCTAGAGATTCAATTGTAAGCATGAATGCTTTAGATGTATTTCCACATTTGCTATTCACCTTAAAACTCTTAAAGCCAATGTTGATGTCAGAGATTTTCTTTGATATACAAACTCCTTCTTGATGACTAATAATATTTTAAGACAGGAAAATGGTTGCTTTCTTTACCATATATTTTCACTTTTGCTACTCTGAAAAATTGCAGGTTCTACCTGAACAGAGATGTAACCAGTGTCATTTTGTTCTAAATATTAATTTACTTTGCTATTCACACTTCTGGTTGTAAGCTTGCCCCCTGAGCTATGAATATGTGAGTGTTCTTAGAGATGAAACATTTAAATGAGGTCAAGTTTCAAGAAGTAAAGAATTACTATCCTTTCTTTTTAAAATCTGCTGTCTGTATCCCTGTTTCAGTACCAGGTAGGCATAACTCACATACATGTTTTATTACATGACTATAAGAAATGCTTTTACTCTACTTCCCTGATAAAGTTATATAAAATAGAGACTGGAGGACTGAAGAGGTAGTTCAGCAGTTAAGACTGCTTGTTGTTCTTACAGTGGAACCAGGGTCAGTCCCCAGCACCAAAACTGAACTGCACATAATTTCCTGCAAATACAGCTCTGAAGAACTAAACATCTTCTTCTGGCCTCTATGAACAACAACATGCATGTAGTACACATATATACATTAAGATACACACATAGACATACTTATGTGTGTATATATAATATATTAATATTAAAAACATAAAAAGATATATAAAATAAAATGAGACTGGGAGATTTAATTTAAAAGGGATTTGAAAGAGATACTCTATAATTCAGTAGAATGTGACATCCCAATTGGGAATTTAATATAGCAGCACAACTCCTAGTATTGTGAGAGATTCTATTTTGAAGAGATTGATAAAGAAAGTTGCTTATTAAATAATAAAGCTGAAAATAGCTTGACTTAATGACCATTCAACTTGCTCTACAAACTAGTTCCAGAGCATGATTTAAATTGTGATTCTCAAATTACAGTATCTAATATTGTGTGAGCTCAGCCTATTGTATTTTTTCAGTATTTTGTTGTTTGCAGGGCTTTGCAGTTTATAAAATAATGTTCGTGCATTGGCACAGGAGACCACTTCATAAATATAACCTCAGTAGCACAGACACTGAGAGAAACAATTAACAAATGGGACCTCCTGAAACTGAAAAGCTTCTGTAAAACAAAGAACAGGGTCAACAAGACAAAATGGCAGCACACAGAATGGGAAAAGATCTTTACCAAACCCACATCAGACAGAGGTCTGATCTCTAAAATATACAAAGAACTCAAGAAATTGATCATCAAAAAATGAATAATCCAATAAAAAATGGAGTACAGACCTAAACAGAGAACTCCCAGCAAAGGAATCTAAAATGGCTGAAAGATACATAAGGAATTGTTCAACATACTTAGTATTCAGAGAAATGCAAATCAAAACAACTCTGAGATTCCATCTTACACCTGCAAGAATGGCCAAAACCAAAAACATTGATGACAACTTATGCTGGAGAGGTTGTGGGGTAGAGGGAACACTCCTGCATTGCTGGTGGGAATGCTAGCTGGTACAGCCACTTTGGATGTCAGTGTGGCAATTTCTCAGAAAATTAGGAAACACCCTTTCTCAAGACCCAGTAATACCACTTTTTGGTATATATGCCAAGGATGTTCAATTATGCCACAAGGACATGTGTTCAGCTATGTTTATAGCAGCATTGTTTGTCATAGCCAGAACCTGGAAACAACCTAAATGGCCTTTGACAGAAGAATGGATAAGGAAAATGTGGTACATTTACAGAATGAAGTACTACACAGCAGAAAAAAATAATGACATCTTGAATTGTGCAGGTAAATGGATGGAGCTAGAAAACATCATTTTGAGTGAGGTTTCCCAGACCCAGAAAGACAAATATCATTATCTACTCACTCATAAGTGGTTTTTAAACATAAAGCAAAAAAAAAAAAACTTACAAATCATAATCCCAGAGAACCTAGAAAACAATGATGACCCTAAGAAAGAAATACTTAGTCCTAATCTGCATAGGAAGTAGAAAAAGACAAGATGTTCTGAATAAATTTGAAGTATGGGGACCTTGGGAGAGGGTTGAAAGTGAGGGGAAAGGCAGGGAGGGGAGCAGAGAAAAATATAGAGCTCAATAAAATCAATAATAGATAAATAAATAATTTTCACATAATATTCTCTCTACAATATATATTACTTATTCAAAGTGGTCTGTGAAAGAAGTAAAGACTGTATTTTATTTTATTTGAATTATTTAGTATTATTATTAATTGTGTATCTAAGGTATTTGTGAATGCATACCTATGTGTGCCCTAGTAGACTTGCAGATTGAGGAGCCACTTTCAGGAATCAGTTCTGTCTTTCCATTGTGGGGTCTGGGGAATCAAGTTCAGGCAGTCAGGCTTGTGTGACAAGGGATTTTATCAACTGAGCCATTTCATAGTGGCTCAGGGGAACTATTAAAGTTAACTTTCACTTAGAACAGCAATGATCAAGGGGCACATGGCTTGAAGAAAATTCTGTATAGATAAATATATAGAAGCTCTAAGCCATTTTCCTAAGAACTTTAAGGACTCCCACTCCATTCAGAACCAATGCTTTTGTTATCATCAACAGCCCTATAATATATTGCTAGATCCCTTAGACTGATTCAGCTGGAAGGTCCGTTACTGCACATAGATGTGTGCAGGGACAGCTTCAGAGTCATGGGGGGAGTAAACAACTTCATATTCTGAGTCACCAAGATTTGATCTAAGTGAATTTGGGATCATGTTTTTCTTTCCCTCTCTCGTCCCAGTAAGATAGATATTAAGGGAGTAAGGTTTGTTTTATTGTTTTGCCTTTTCCAGACAAATCAATAAAGTTAATAGAAATCTAATTCAGCTTCTCCATAAAGATTTAACCCTCAGTGAAATTGGTTCCATTTTTAAGATCTTCATGTCGTTATCCACTCTCAGGAAAACCACTTAATCAATAAGTGTCTGTTGAATTGAATATCAGGTATTTGCCGAGAATTCTGCTGCACTTGGGGATGCTTTGCTGAGCGTAGAGCAGTCTTTGTATGCAATGACTTGTCCTCTGGTGGCTGTGTCTGTAGGAACTAAAGACAAGGAATATTTGACTCACTACGAAAAATACCATTTTGGTTGGCATCTCACATTACAGCAAATTTCCTAAAATCTGATGAAAGAGTGACAAACAATTGCCATTTAGAGTTCGGGAATCTTTGTAGCTAGCTAGCCTTGTGATAGGTTAATATGGTTTTTATATTTTATCATTTTTATTTCTTACAGTTTTTAATTTAAAATATTTTCAAATACTTTCTATTGCTAAAGCATAACTACTTACATATTTGTCTGGTTAGTTTTGGGGCTTAATGTTCTTAAATTTTCCCCTTTGTTCTTTTTATGCCTTCCTTTCAGAACTTACAAAGCCGAAAGTTACATGACTAGACTCTCTCGCAACTGCCCATCTCTCTTTCTCTCTTTTTCTCTTTCTCTTTCTTTCTCTGTTCCTTTCTTCCTATCCTCTTTTTTTCCCTTATTTATTTTCCAGCACCTCATACTAGTCAGTCCACTGCGTTTTACAAAGTCAGTTCTTGAAGGATCACGTGAATTGAAGTTTTCTGAATTATTAAATGATAAAGTTTGAACACACACTACATGACAGGTATTAGTTCACAAGGCTCCTAGTGATACATACAATACAGTAAGGAATTCCCACAGTTTAAGAAGCCTCTAAATAACATATATAAATTATTTTATATATACTGTTTTTATTTATAGAAATGGTAGCCAGAATTAAGTACTATTTCTCAGTGATGATGCACTTGAATCTGTGTTTGCTTTTTATCTTACCACAGAATTTTGCTGGAAAAAGAAGCCACAAAGCAAAATTTAAAAAACAATTTTAAATTTTTAAAATTACCACCTTTAGCTTTTCTTGAATGATAGAGAATAATCAAGAAGTTAAAAGCATCTGTTGGTTTGAATAAGAATCCCCCACCCACACAGACTGATGATATATTTGGATATTTGGTCACCAGGGTGGATCTGTTGGAAAAGATGACAAAGATTAAGAGTTGGTGCTATATTGGAGTAGAGGTGGCCTTATTGGAGGAAGTTTGTCACTAGTTGTAGGCTTTGAGATTTCAAATCCTCTGCCAGGCCAAGTATTACCTGTGGATCGGGGTATAACTCTCAGTTACTGTTCCAGTGCCCCGCAGGCTGCCATGCTCTTTGCCACGCTGATGATGGATGAATTTCTGAAGCTCTAAGCAAGCCCCAATTAATTACATTCTTTTATATGAGTAGCCTTAGTCATGGTGTTTCTTCACAGTGATAGAACAGTGACTAAGTTAGAAGTTTCATTAGTATATCTTTTCTTTCCCTCTTCTAAGTTTCTTGGCGCCCTGATGATCTCTAAATTCTCATCCCCACTGATAATAAGATTGATCCTCTCTTCTCCAGTCTTTGTTAGCTTCTATCTCTTCCTCCTCCACATGTCTGTCTATTAGCTATTCTCTGACTCAACCAATTATTACACAATGGAAGGGAAAGAGTGGGTAGAAGTCATTTGTTCGATTTTTTTTGCTATATTCTTGCATATAAACTTCATATACTTATTTCATCCTAAAAATAAACCCTGATATATGTAGTTTTATGACAATTTTAGAAATTTGAAAAGCCAAATTCAAAGAAATTAAAAACTGTCATCTCAGCTATCACGTGTTAAATGTCAAGGCTAATGAAAAAATTAAGATTTTTACTGAGGACTCTTTGGTTTCAGAACTTCTTCTATCTCTACCTTGTCTTGTTTGCCTTCTCTCTTTAGTGCATAGTGGAACTTCATTGATTTAAAGTACTGTTCACTTCATGAAAAACATATTGATTTGTACATGTAATTTATATAACTGTATACATATATAGTTATAGTTAGTTAGGTTTATTTGATTTTAGATACTTCCCAAATGTATGTCTTGGATGTCTTGTGTGTTTGAATACTTGATACCCACCTGATGGCATTGTGTATGAAGGTTATAAAAACTGTAAAGAAGTGGGGCATTTTTAGAGGAAGTAGATTAATAAGGCATGAACCTTGAGATTTATAACCCATCACATTTCCTATATATTTTGTCCTTGACTGTGGATACAGTGTGACCACATGACTCCCACTCTCACAAGTGTGCCTTCGAAGACATAATGTAGGCCACTGAAGTACAGGCCAAAATCAATTCTTCCGTACTTAAGTTGATTCTGGACAAGTATTTGGTAACAGTGATGATGAAAATAAATAACGAACTATTTCCTGATTTTTTAGAGACTCTGTAGACATAAATTGTGTTAATATGATTTTCCAGGGCATCTGGCTATGTGACATTTTGTCTTTAGATATGTATGGATTTTGTTTTCTCCTTTAAAATTAAAGTTTCAGATAAAAAATGGTGTGTTATAGCAGCAGGCTGCTTATTGGATCCCAGCCACTTAGCCCCAAAATAATCATACAGAACATACAGAAACTATATTATTTAAATCACTGCTTGGTCTATTAGCTCTATCTTCCTATTGGATAACTGTTACATCTTAATTTAATCCATTTCTATTCATCTGTGCATCATCACAAGGTCGTGGCCTACCAGCAAAGTTTCAGCACATCTCTCTCCTATAGTGGCTTCATAGCTTCTCTCTGATTCTGCCCTTTGTCCTCTCAGCATTCAGCTTAGCTTTTCCCAGCTAGCTAAGTTCTGCCCTCCTATAGGTCTAAAACAGTTTCTTCATTCATTAATGGTAATCACAGCATTGAGAGGGAAATTCCACATTAGTGTGTTTATATTTTTATTAGACTTTGAAAAATACCAATCCAAGTTTCCACTCCCTTCTCTCCTCCCAATCCCTCCACAATTCCTTCCACCCTTTAATCCTCAGAGAGGGTAAGGCACATTGATTTGTGGAAGTTCCAAAGCCCTCACTACTACATCTAGGCTGAGCAAGGTATACATTCAAAGAGAATAGGTTCTCAAAAAGCAAGTAAAAGTAATAGGGATAAATCCTGGTGTCACTGCCAGTGGCCCCTCAGTCTACACCAGCCATGCATCATGGTATTGATCTCTTTGCTCATATTCTCATTCCTCCCACTCTTCAACTGGACTTTGGAAGCTCAGTCCAGTGCTCCATTTCAGGTCTCTGCCTTGGTTTCCATCAGTTGCTTGATGAAGGTTCTATGATGATATTTAAGACATTCATCAGTCTGACTACAGGGCAAATCAAGATCAGGTGCCCTCTCCTCTATTACTTAGGTTCTTAGCTGGAGTCAGCCTTGTGAATTCCTGAGAATTTCTCTAGAGCCAGGTTTTTGCTAACCCTGTAGTGGTTCCCTCAATCAAGATATCTCTTTCCTTATTCTCATCTTTGTCCTTCCTCCATCTCAACTATCTCATTCCCTCTCTCTTTCCCTTCCTTTCTCCCCTCTTGTTCCCCTTCCACCCTCCCCTCTCCTCCCACCCCTATGTTGCGAATTTTTTCAGGTGATCTTGTCTATTTCAACTTTCCAGGTGGATCTGTATATGTTTTTCTTAGGGTTTACCTTGTTACGTAGCCTCTCTAGGCTCAATGTCTTTTGTTTATAGCTACTATCTACATATGAGTGACTTCATACCATATTCATCTTTTGGGTCTGGGCTTAATCACTCAGGGTAGTGTTTTTTAATTCCATCCATTTGCATGCATAATTCAAGATATNTTTTTTTTTTTTTTTTTACTGCTGATTAGTACTCTAATGTGTAAATGTGCCATATTTTCTTCATCCATTCTTTGGTTGAGGGGCATCTAAGTTGTTTTCAGGTTCTAGCTATTTCAAATAATGCTGCTATAAACATAGTTGAACAGATGCCTTTGTAGTATGATTAAGCATCGTTTGGGTATATGCCCAAGAGTGGTATTGCTAGATCCTGAGGTAGGTTGATTGCCAATTTTCTGAGACACTGCCATACTGATTTTCAGAGTAGTTGTACAAGTTTACATTCCCACCAGCAATTGCAAATCCATGTATGCCCTGTGCTTGCTGTTTAATTCGCCATGAACACATGTGAGCCCTGCTTAGCTGATTTGGTAGGGCAATCAAATCTTTGTGTAAATGGATGACAGTCCATTGCAATGATGGACATATACACTTTGCTCATTAATACATTGGTGTACAATTAGGTCAGTTTGTTTTTATTGTTGCAAATATGAAGATATAAACAATTGTGCAATGTATTCATTTAAATACATTTAATTTATGAAAAATTATTATTGATAGACATATTCTCAGAAACACAAAACAAGCCAGTAACAAATTCAGACTGGGGAGTTATGTTTTAGTGATTATAGGGTTTTTTCCTATGGTAATAAGAATATCTTGAAATTTGACAAAAATTCAAGTTGTATAACATTGTGAATTCTATGGAAGCATATACTTTTAAATGGTTATTTGACAATTTAATGTCACGTAAAGCCGGGCAGCAGTGGTGCATGCCTTTAATCCCAGCCCTAGGGAGGCAGAGGCAGGTGGTTCTCTGAGTTCAAGGCCAGCCTGGTATACAGAGTGAGTTACAGGGCAGGCTCCAAATTTACAGAGAAACCCTTGGTTAGAAATTTGTTCAAACAACAAAATTGTGTATTTCATAATAAATTAGAAAGCTATCAACAACAGCCTTTCAAATTTTCTTAAAGCAAATTAATTTTAATATAAACCTTTAAAATCATCAACTCTGTCACTGTCCTTTTAGTTTACATCTGCATCCTTGCTGCATTATTGTCATATTGAAGTGCCTTTACAATTTCTTATGCCAAAAGTTATACTATTAAACTGAAATTTTCTTGTAAAATCAAAGCTACCGTGCAGTATGTTCTAACAGTTCAATTATCCTGTCCAATTGAGAGAGTACCCACTTGACGCTACCTATTTGTTTTCCCTTTCTTACATGAAATTCGACTCTAACCCTATGTAAGCAATTAATTGTACTTAAATAAAAAGAAAGAAGGACACAGAGATGGGTGAATATGGAATGGAGTGTGGATTTGAGGAGGGATAGGATCAAAACATGATGCATGAAATAGTTTAAGTGTTTTAAAAGAATAAATGAATAAATATAAATACCAGTTACACATGGTTAAGGAATAATAGCCTTGAAGGAACATCGTACTCAGAGTTCATCTTTTGCTCATTATAAACCTATTTAAAATTAGAATTCTTAATTGACAGAGGTGAATTAATGGCAAGTATTAATGAGACAGTAATTGAAATTTGTATTAGAAGCTGAACTGGAGTGTGTAAAGATAATATGTCTCTATTCTAAACTCAGTAAGTGTGAAAATAATGAGTGCGGTTCAGGGCAAAGTGGTCCTATGACTCAGCATATTGAGAAATGTATGCGAAATTAATGACACAAGTCACCTGAGCAGAGCAGAATTGATTACTCTGCTAGCTTGCTGGCAGCCAAGAGGAAAGAAAGGGCAAACAGCCTTGAGCTTTACATACTGATTCCTGCTCCAGAGGCAACATCAGGATCCACCAAGAAGACTGGAGAAAGTTGCTAAATAAAACAAGCAACAGTCATTACAGCGGGACGTGTTTCTTGACAGAGAAATAAGAGGCAAGGTGAGCTTCAAGTCAGGGTGCTGTGGAAGCAGCAGCATGACAGATGGGCATGGGAGAGACAGAAAAAGGAAAGAAGGGAAAGGAAATGGTTATGAAGGGAAAACATTTGAAACAAGTTTTATTGAGGACATCTTGAAGTTTCTACACTCTTTATCATGTCCACATAGGTTATGTTTTATGTGGGTCATTCTTAGTGATATACAGCACAGCCAACCACTATAGGTTTATCAAATCATTTTCTATTTTCATGTTGGCATGTGACTTCTATGTGAAAGATAAATTTTAAAATCAAGGAATTAAAGGAAAAACATGATCAACAAAAGCAAAGTCCTCACTATTGGTCACTTATCTTTAACTAGCTGACACTAATTTAAACATTGATGTGGCTAAAATCAAAAACACCAATGAAAGCCTTTGCTGGAGAGGTTGTGGAGTAAGGGGCACTCTCATCCATTGCTGGTGGGAATGCAAACTTGTGCAACCACTTTGGAAATCAGTGTGGCGATTTCTTAGGAAATTCGGGATCAACCTACCCCAAGATCCAGTAATACCACTATTGGGAATATACCCAAGAGATGCCCTATCATATGACAAAAGTATCTGTTCAACTATGTTCATAGCAGCACTATTTGTAATAGCCAGAACCTGGAAACAACCTAGATGCCCTTCAATGGAAGAATGGATGAAGAAAGTGTGGAATATATACATATTAGAGTACTACTCAGCAGTAAAAAACAATGACTTCTCAAATTTTGCATGCAAAAGGATGGAAATAGAAAACACTATCCTGAGTGATGTATCCCAGACCCAAAAAGATGAACATGGGATGTACTCACTCATAAGTGGTTTCTAGCCATAAATAAAGGACACTGAGCATATAATTTGTGATCCTAGAGAAGCTAAATAAGAAGGTGAACCCAAAAGAAAACATATAGTCACCTGCCTGGATATGGGAAGTAGACAAGATTGC
>NW_026068049.1:3704175-3720771 GCF_014885135.2 Alexandromys fortis | reverse complement strand
AAATAAATAAATAAACAAACAACATAAAGGCTCCTGCCTTCAAAATGGAGTTAGGAAGGCTCCTCATTCCCCCCTTGACTCATGTTTCCCTGTCAAATCTTTGATAGGTGAATGTCTTAAAATTGTCATCAAGCAGCAATAATTCTAAAATTGTTTATAGAATAGTTGATCAAGCTAGTGACACATTGGAGGTCACAGGGACTGATTATGATAATTTGTCGAAATAATATTAGAGCCCCCATGAAAGGGTAGGACCATCTTAACCCTATTTGCCAGTCTAAATTTAATTGAGAAAATTTGTCTATTCTTTTATGTAGATCATCAATTTGGTTGTCAATAATATGAGAGAAATCAGAGATATTAAAACAGCACACATTTCAATAAATTGCTGACAGCCAATATGTTTAAGTAATAGGTCATCTACAGTAGCTCTGTTTTGAAGAACAGCTCATCTTATTTTGCTGTAATATTAGTAGATTATACAAGCTATTTTAGAAACCTCTCTTTAGTCTCACAGCTAGTCCCGGGGTTGGTCACAGGAAGGCTGTAGCAGCAGACACTGCAGTGGGATCTAAAAGATGTAAGGAGTCATCACAAAAGTCAGGAAGAGCTCTTGTAGTTCTACTAACAAAACGGAAAGCTCTGCTGAGTAAAATGGGTATAACACATCTTTTCCCACATCCTTTAATCCTGCTGGGAATGCAGAACACATATTATTTTCACAGAAAAAAAAAAGTCCATCCTAAGGGCGATTGTTTGCCAAACGGGAGAGCATGATAAGACGTTGGATTACAATAAGAAATGACACTTGTGCAATGAAAATATAGGCAGTGGAGTAAAAAGATATTATCAAAAGAAACATCAGCTGCAACTTTTAAAACATTAGTGGTGGCAAAATTCATTTTGTTCCATTTGATTTTTGTATAATTTTCATGAGAAACCCCTATTCCATACAAATTTCTTTCTTAAGAACCCAGTAATAGGGAAATATTCTCTGTCAAAGAAGAAGCTTTCTCCTTGGCTTTTTAGTGCTAGATGGACCCAGAGATTATATTCACATTACTAGTTACAGACAGGGTTACTCTGGGTACTTTAAATGCAATTGCATTGATTAATGACTCCTTCCTTCCCCTTCTTATTTTAGCACACTTATAATTTCCATTATCTGAACACCTTAAAGAATATTTGATTTTGCTGAAGTCAGTGCTATTAAATAAGGGTTGGTCAGTTAGATTGTTCCATCCCCAGTATCCTCCATTCATCTGGCTAACAACTCTTTGTTCCCCTGGTGGATAAAGGCAATCCTTTGCATGAAGACACTCTCAGGGTGTTTCCTATGATAGCAGAGCCTTTTATCTCCCCTGTAAAGATGCATTTAGGTTCTGTTTTCATAGGTTAAAAATAAAACAACAAAACTGTTATCCATACGACAATCATCATGCAAATTTCAACAACAACAATACAATGTTAGACAGTCAAGCCTCAGAAATTTTGATTTTTTTTAAATGGTTCTTTCTCAGTCACTTTCTACCTCTGGGGGCCAGGTCCCTCTTCTGTGGGTTTCACAGGTGCCTTCAGGAAATGTGAGGGATGAACCTAGGAAGAAATACCAGCAACATTAATAGTAGTAGGCATCCAAAGACCCATTTTTGTAAGGTAGTTTCTGTCTAGGTTCTAGCTGGTCAATTTTGACGTGGTTGACTGATACAGCATCTCTAGGCCAGAAGGGATGATCGAGTAGATGGTTCACAACAGTTTAAGCATCCTGGATCTGAGGGAGAATCTTTTCTAAAGTTATTGTCATCATTTTAAGAACTCAGAGATTGGAGTGGGGCAATCTGAAAACAGTACTCTAGTGGTTTGCCCATAGACTATTTCATATGGGTGGAGCATTTCTTTTTAGGAGTTACATCAAACTCAGAGAAGGGCAGTGGCCACCAGACGAGGATTCTTCCCAAATCATGCTTTATTGGAGCCTCTTGGTTGAAGGGAGAACAGGAAGCAAGAGGCTCCGAGCTCTGAGCTGCAGCTGCTTATATAGGGACTAGGGGTACGTGCAGGCCTCTTATTGGTCAAAGTGTCTCAGCAGCCACTCCAAGCTCCCTGATAGGCCCGGCACACTGAAAACACTGAGCATGCCCGAGATGGTGGTACTGGCTATGACCTTATATGGAGTTGTTTATCCCAAGCCTGCAGGGGCAAGGTGCCATCTTGTAATGGCAGCTGCACGTACTGGCTCCCTGCAGGGCAGACGGCAAGAGGTCAGCACAGCTGCCAGTTTCAAGAGGATATTTAGTAAAAATGTCCTTTTTATTCTCTCTACTTTTCCTGATCTCTGAGAATGATACATACAATAAAGTTTCCAATTTATATGAAGAGCCTTGGGGAGCAATTGAGATAACTTGGTTATAAAGGTTGGACCATTGTCAGACCCTAGAGATATCAGGAGGCCAAATCTGGGAATAATTACCATTATTCATTTCTTGGCTTGCACTTGGACTGTTTTTGTTCAGGATACAACGACCTCTACCAAGCCTGTGATGGTATCCACAAAGACCAGCATATATTTGCAGCCTACGGTCCTGACTTGCCGTCAGTAAAGTCCATTTCCCTAAATTCACCAGGTACGGTACCTTGACGCTGTTGGCTTGGGAGAAGCATGTCCTTCTTTGTGTTTACCTGGGCATAGGTCAGGCAGTGACCTGAAATTCTCTGAAGTTTTCGTTGGTGTTCAGGTGGCCAGACATGAGTGAAGATGAGATCTTCAGTGACGAGTGCATGGCATGATACAAGGCAGTTAGTCAGTTTTAGCCCAGTACCTTTGGCATGCAGAGTCTCACATCAGGCAAGATCTACCATCCGCTGAGTCTCTCCTGATACCCCAAATCAGAAGATGATTTGATCTCTCCTGGATCATACTTAGAAACATCTTCATCAAGGCAGAGTTGGAGCTCAGGGACAACAGATTGTTCTAGAGCAGTCTGGGGTTTGGATTCCCTGAAAGCAGCCCCATTAGAAATTTGGGGGCTTTTATCTTTTTGGTGTCCTGGTTCATGAATAATTTCCAGTTTAGCTGGTAGCCAGGTGACCTCTATCAACTGGACAATTTTATATCTATTTTTAGTAATCTTTCCCTTATAGGTGAATAAGCTACTCTGCTTATATATCTGTCTGTGGACATGAACTGTGGCAAAACATCAGTTATCTATATAGATGTCTACTTTTTTCTTTCATCCCATCTTGAATTCTGTGTCAGAGCAATTATTTCTGCTCTTTTGGTGGATGTGCCCCTGGGAACTGCTTGTGACCAGATGACCTCATTCTGGCCTGTGACCACCACTGCCCCTGCATAAATGGATCTTTTTAGCGTGAAGTTGCTGCCATCCATATAGATATTTGCATCCCTGGTAGTGAGAGAAATATCTGTCAGGTCAGGTCCCATATCTTGGATGACTTTTAGCATCTCTAACAAGTCATGGATGGGCTCCCAAGTAAGGCATCAAAGTGACAGGATTAAATGTCAAAGATTTATTAGAAATCATTTTGGTCCTTAAATAAAAGAAAGTCTTGGTACTGGTCAGACAGGCATTGAACATCCACTGGTTGGTGGCATCTCTCACCAGGGCTTCCACGGCATGTGGGGTTGTTACATTTAGAATTCATACCTACATGAGCTTGTGAGCTTCTTTAACAAGAATTTCAGTGAGTGCAATGGCTCTTAAACAAGGGGGACATCCAGAGGCTGCAGGTCCAGTCTCTTTGAGATGTAAGCTGTCACAATTTTCCAGGGACCCAAGGTCTGCGTCAGGACTACCTACTTTGACAATGCCCTTTCTTTCATAGACTTAAAGGTGAAAGAGCTCGTATATATCAGGGAGAGTTAATGCTGGGGCCTATACCAGGGCCTCTTTAAAGTTTTTTAAAGCCTGTTCACTAGTCCAATCATGTTCTTCAGCCAACTTCCAAAGGGTGGTGACCCCAACTGCATCAGAGTATAAGAGTTTGGCAATTTTAGCAAACCCAGGTATCCAAAGACAACAATGTTCACCAGTTCCTAGAAATTCTTTAACTTGTTTCTTGGTTGTTGGAGTTGGGATTTGCATTTTTGATGCTATGCAGACCTGGAGAACAGTCTCTCTCTCTCAGCTCATATCCCAAATGAGTAACCTGAGGTGAGCAAATGAGGACTTTTTTTTTTTTTTTTTTTGAAACTGTAGCTTAACTGGACTAGAGTTTCCAAAAAGCCTCTGGTGGCTCACAGTCCCCCTCATCTTTAGCAGGCAATAATAAATCATCTAGATATTAAAGAAAGGTTACCTCAAGGTACTATGGAAGAGACTTAAATCCTAGTAGATTACTTCATTGAAGAGGGTGGGAAATTTTTTGAGCCCTAGAGGCCAACTGGCCCTGTTTAGTTACCCTGATATCCATAGCTCAGGGACAGCCTGTTTAAATGAAAAGATGGGCTGCCTTAATTTTGACAGAGGGATAGAAAGTAATGCATCTCTTAAATCCAATACATGTAAACCTTATGCTTTGGTGGTAAAAAAAAAAAAAAACTGAACAAAGTATAGAGATTTAGAATGGTTGTGTAAATGGATTCTACCCTCTTGTTTACTTCCCTCAAGCCTTGTACTGGTCTAAAGTCTTGAGTTCCAGGCTTTTGGGCAGGCAACAAGGGGCTAAAGGAATAAGTATGTCTGCTTCAAGGAGGCACCTAATGTGAATCTTAATCCCTTCACTGGCTTGTGAACTGATGGAGTATTATTTGACTTAAATGGGCATTGCCCCAGATGCCAGCTTCACTATGATGAGTGGTACACATTTTGCTAAGTCAGGAAGATTGTTCTCTGCCCCAAACTGTAGTAATTTCCTGGATCAGCAGCTTTTCATTCCCCCTTCAGGGAATGGGTTGAATTTTGGGGAAGCAGATATTCCTCACTTATTAGACAGGTTATATATAGTTAAAGCCTTAACAGGGCCTTCCAATCGCAACATAGGAGAATTTCCTCAGAAAGACAATGTTGTCTGGAGCTTGTCAAGAGGTCCTGTCCTAGTGAACAGTAGGAACATTAGGGAATAACAATTAAAGAACGAATCACAGGTTAACAGTCCTAGGTTAACAGTCCAGTCAATGGTTCGTTTGTATTCTTTGGCATTCCCTATTGTCCCCTGTACTCCTATTGATTGGTTGGTAAAGGATTTCAGGGGCTTCTGTAATAGTAAATGAATAGCCTCTATGTCCACTAGAAATTTTACAGGTTAGCCTCCTATGGTGGAGGAACTATGCTCCATAGTTAGAATTGTCTTAAATTTGGGAGAGGGGGATACCTGTTTTCAACATGGACATTCATTTTCCAGTGATCAAATTTTTTGCATTATGTGGATTGGTACCTTTGTAAAGGTTTCCTCTTTTTATCACAGTGTCCATTGGCAAAGTTAAAAGTGGTTGGGTCTTGTAGTACAGCCATGGTAGCATGCCCCATCTTCTTTAGCAGAAGATCTTCTTTGTTTTCTCTGTATTCGAATAGTTTCTGAATGATTTATAATAATTCCAATCTGTTTTTTTCCTGAAAATACATCCATCTTTTGTATCTTTCTGTGTATTCCAGGGGCTGACTGAGTAACAAAGACCAGGTTAATCACTTTGAGATTTGCCAGGTCCTCTGGGTCTATATGAGTATATAAGTGATCGGTACCCAGGGGATGCTCCAGAAAAGCTAAAGATGATTGATTCTTTTTAGCGTGTTAACTTAGATAGGTTAGTGGGCTTTTCAACTGCCAATTTTATCTCTTCTAGCAGAAACTTCTAGCAGAATTCGCTGAGTAATTTCCTAACTCCCTTTGTATTGTAGTCGTGTTGGGGTCTCCTTGGACGAGTATGGTCAATTGCCTCTGCCCTCTGGTCAGTATCCATTAAATATTTTGGGGGAGTGTTTCAGTTGCTTTCGTGAGAATCTATTCCCTTCCTTTGGTAGTGAAGAGGGTACAGGGAATTTGCTGACAATTGTGCCACATAGGAAAATGATTGAAATGATAAAATCAGTGAAAAAGATAAAATAATAGGTACCAGTGCTAAAAGGGGGTTCTGGCACTTCCAGCAATAGAGATGTGTAGTGGAGAAAAGGAACTACAGGTAGCGATTGTCAAAAAATGGCCACATAGGAACAAGGACTGAAGGAGGTTCCACTCCAGAACCAGAATTGGAAGGGTCTGTAGGGCCTAATGGGACTCCTTCGTGAGTGTGTGGAGGAAAAAAGATGGAGAGGAAGGGAAGAGTTGTGGAGGAAGAAGATAGTAAAAGATAAGGAAGAATTAGATAATGGGGTAGAGGTAGGTGCAGACATGGGCAGAGGGAGGCCTTGGTGAGGCTTGGGGTAGCAAAAAGTTGGAAGTTTAGGTGAAGAAGGGAAAAGAGGGTAAAGATTGTTACGTGGAGGGAGAAGTGATTCTTCCTCAGGTAAACCCAGAATATCAGTTTTGAGAGGGGGGTTCATTGATCTCTTCTATAGGACCTCAAAACATTTACCTGCCAACAACTATGGCTTGGCCACTTTGCTTGTTGTGGACCATACACACCTTCATCAAGGGTTGTGGGTTGCTGCAACCCAAATCAAGAGGTACCCAATCTGACCTGGGAGGCTTGGCTTATTAGTGGTCATCAAGGGTGAAATTAACCACTGTCCAAGCTATCTGAAAATTAATAGTACCCTGGGAGGACCAGTTAACCCCAAACATGGACCATTCAGTTTCACAGAATATTTGGAAATGACTCTTGGTAACAGGATAATCATAGTCCTCCCTAACTATGGGAGGCTAAAGTTTATCAAAATTCTTTAGAACACAGGAGAGAGGGTTGTTAGGATTTCTAGTCTTAATATCCATACTGCCCATTAGTTTAGCTACCACAAGTCCAAAATACACTAAAATTTAACATAGAAAGTACAAAAGATAGAAAGAGGACAGGAAAAATAAAACCAAAGGTAATGACAGAAGTTACAAAATAATCCCATACTAGTTCAGAATTATGTATTTAAAAAAGGTCATTTATTTAGGGGAAACTCGCAGATCACTGTTCTAGATCTCAGTCCTCTGCATGAATGGGAAACAGGAACAAAGTCTAGCAGCCTGAAATGAGAGCCAGAAACAAGAGAGCAAGCACAGACCTTACAGCTGCATTTATAGTATAAGAGACCATGCCCAAGTAGGCTGGTATCTTAAAGGCTATTACCTGAAGGTGTGGAAGAAGCTCCCACAGAATCTCTCCTTTTGGTTAAATAAGAGAGTTCCAAACCCAATACAAAACTATATACACTAGGAACAGATATCAAGTATAAGATTAGAATTATAACAAGCATAATCAATATTAAAGATGGAATATATGCTAAATGCTTTAACAAACATTCTAACCTAAGGAGTCTAATCTTGTTTTGGAAATGTCTTAGCTAGATTATGAGAGGACAGTAACTACAACTATCTATTCTTTGACCCCATTGAAGGCCTGAGAAGAGAGACAATATTACTTGAGTAGGTAGGAAGTACAATTAAGCAGCTTCCAATATGTGCAGTAGATGACAAAGCTAAGAGTGTGTTCAAATGACAAGGTAATTGAGGGATTACTAGACAAAGGTACAGATATAGCTATCATTAGTCCAGACTATTGGCATCCAGATTGGCCTCTTGAAGAGATTAAATTTTTTTGAATTGGAACCCTATCTCAAGTATAACAAAGCACAAGGTAGGTTGAATGCATAGGGCCAAAAGGAGAGAAAGGAAGGCTGAGCCCATATGTAGCTAATAGTACAGTGAATTTATGAGATCATGACCTATTGCAGCAATGGAATACCCAGGTTAACATTCCTTCAGTCCCCAAAACTCATGTTTCTGGGAAGGATATTATAAAATATTTTGGTCTGTATCCTGTAACTTGTATTTTAAATACATGTTGATTGGAAGTATAGGTGGGGCAACCAGGCAAAATGTAGAGGCAGGGCAACAAGAATTCTGGAAAGAGGGAAGTTTCAGTCTGTAGTCATCATCCAGATACAGAGGAAGCAAGATGTGACTGCCTCGCCAAAAAAAGGTACCAGGCCATGTGGCTAACACAGACAAGAATTATGGGCTAATATAAATTATCAAAGTTAATAAGAAGCCTGAGATACTAGGCCAATCAATTTATATATAATGTAGACCTTTGTGTGCTTATTTGGGACTAAATAGCTGTTGGTGATGGGGCTAACATAGAGGGATCCAGTAGCACAGAAACATCAGTCAACACAAAGGCATAACAAATAAGACATAAAACCAGACCAAGAACCTCAGGTGGACAGTGTGATCTCTTGCTTTTTGCCCCAATGGAAGAATATTGGGGTTCCATAAAACCCCCTCCATGTTCTAGATAGGGATTCCACAAAACTGAAACAGTCTATAACTCACAAGGGTGCCTTTATAGATGTTGCTTTTCTTGCAGGAAAGTTCACTGTGATACTTTGTGAACTGAAAACAGTCCCAGAGCCTTAGAAAGTCTTAAGACTTATGCCTATTGAAATAGCCCCTAACCCCACAGTGTAGGTCTGGATTTGAATTTGTGTGGGTGGTCTAACTCTTGATGGGGCACTCCTAAAATCATTAATCCCAATGGTGACAATAAGACCACAAATTGAGTCAAATTGGAAGCAAGTTTGATTTTTCTTATTGAGGTACACACAAGGGCTACCTCCTAAGTTGATTTAATGAGAACAGCCCTGAATCCATTTCTTGGGTCTTTTTTAAAAATTTAAATAACCAGTAGTTTTACAGAAGAAAGACAATGGGCAATAAGGAAATATTAAAAAAAAATTTTCAAAAAAAAATCATGTGATTAGTGAAGGTCAGGAAGGGTAGGGGTATTTTTAAAAACAAGCCAAGAGCAAGAGTTGGGGAAGGTCAGGTTCCAGGAAACAGGAGCAATTCAGTAAATAGAAACTTATTTTTAATAATACAGAACAAGGGCTCCTGCCTTTAAAATGGAGACAGTCAGGCTCCTCAATGGTACTCTGTTTTCTTGATGTATGTTATTTCATTGATTTATCTGCCTCTTTGAGATAGTACTATCTGCTTTGCATGAAAGTGAGAGATTAAAAATGACTTATTAAAACTTAATATTAAATAAATCTGGGCAGGAAAATTAGGATGTCGACTGTTTTAATTACTTTCCTGTTGCTGTGATAAAAAGCTCTGACTAAGGCAATTTAAGAGGGACTTTATTCTGGCTCATGGTCCTTCATAAGCGGGGAAGGCAAGGCAGCCTCACTGTGAAGTAGAATTTGCATCACATTTGTAATAACAAAAACAGAAAGTGATAACCATACACTTCTCTTCAGCCCCATTTGTTCATGTACGCCAACCAGAATTCTCCACTCCTCGCTCCCCAGGGTGGGCCTTCCCACCTCAGGTAGTGTAATCAATATAACCTTTCAGCATGATAAGAAACTTTATATATCTTGCCTTCTTTTTTAAGAGTGAGTCCAATTGTGCTTGTCCATCATTTGGGACAGTAAACTGTTCCTTAGCAAAGCCTTCTGTTACATTTTGCTACATTCATTCTTTTGATTTCCAAGTGGATGGTTCCATTGTGAGATCAAAAGCAATAGCAGCATGCCTGGCAAATAAAGGAACCCATTGTTAAGCCCTATTAAGAATAAATTTTGATTCTTAAATCTGATGGAACCTGTGAAACCTGTGATTCCATTTACCTGATGTGTATCCTTGTCTTCTTCTTTCATTGTAATTTCTAATAATCTCTAAGATTCATTTCTCTCACCCCTGTAAACATGTTTATAGCTCTTTATCTTCTCTCCCCATAAAAGGCACCTCAGAAGTTCAGAAGGGGCTATTCTCTAAAATCCAAATTTGAGGTAAGACAGTCGCAAGTGCACCTCTGTAATAAAACTTGTTCTAATTGGAGAATTGTGGAATTGGTCTTCCTCCCTGAGATTATCGGGATTAACACAGTGTGCTGATTTCAATAGGCTATTGCTTTCTGTGCAAAAAGGGTGAATGAACAATCTTACTAATGTTAAATTTGCTTTGTGTTAGTCCACGTAATTTTTTTCTGGGTGTGGACCCGGTTAATATGTCTAAAACTTATCTTTTCACAAATTCAAAGAATTCTTGTAAACTCCGGGAAGTTGTCTTAGACCCACCTCAGAGAGGTCACATGCACTGTGAGATGCATGCTACATAAGTACTGGCAATCAACAGCCTAAGCCTCCCTAACTTTCCCTTGTGTTGGAACCCCTCCCTCAAGTATCAGGACCTAAGAAAAATTTCCCTAAACTTTAACTTTATCCTCTGCTTTGCCAGCATTTTGCTAAATCCAAGAGGCAATGGACAGCCCCATATCGGCTGAACAGTAAAGTGAAACAGCCAGATATTTCTGGACTTGGTCAGCCCCTCAGCTTTCTCAAGTCTCTCAAAGATGACTGTCACTCCCAAGTCAGCAGGAAGCATTGTAGAGAACCCAGGACCCCATTTCCTGCCTCCACTTGCTACCTCTAACTCACTCTTTATAATACACAAAAGGGAGGAATGTTAGCAGTTCCAATGTCACCTAGCCAGCCCCAGGGTTCTAGTGGGTCACACAAGTGTGGTTGATATTCAGGCAAATACTTAGTCAGTCAAGGGTCCTACAGCTTTATGTCACTATGTAGTATATGCACATGTTCTGTGTAGCTGTGTAAGTCTCTGTATGCATGCACTAAAAGCAAATCTTTCAAAGTCCTGCCTCCTCCTCCACTCCCTCTCCTTTTCTCTCTATCTCTATCTCTTTATCTCTATCTATCTATCTATCTATCTATCTATCTATCTATCTATCATCTATCCATCATCTATCTCTATCTATCTATCTATCTATCTATCTATCTATCTATCTATCTATCTATCTTTCATCCACCACTTCTGTCTCTAGAGTCCAGGTTCCCTCTTCCCCTTTCCCCATTTCCTATTCCCTTCCCCAAATAAAAAAACTCTCCATGTGATGATGGCACCTATCATTCTCTCTGGCACCATTTTTTAAATTATAACAGTCATGGTGACTGTTAATCCCAATGGCTAGAATAAGAGCACTACCACAATTTGAGCCAAATTTGACTCAAGATTTTTTTTTTTTGTTGGGGCACACCCAAGAGCTAGCCAGGGACTAGCTGAGTTAGTTGAGTTAAAGAGACTTGTCATGAATCTATTTTTTGGCCTGTTTTTAAGGAGTAAAAATATGAGTAGTTTCACAGAAAAAAGACAATAGGGAAATATGGAAATACAGAAAAGAAATCTCAAAAAAAAAATCATGTGGTCACCATGGAATTAGGGAAAGTCAAAAAGAGCCAGGGAGGGTAAGGGTATTCTCAAAAACAAGGCAAGGTCATGGCTTAGGGAAGGTTGGGGACAAGCAAACAGGGAACAATTCAGTAAACAGAAACTTATTTTTAACAATAATGGCTCCTGCCTTCAAAATGGAGTCAGGCAGGCTCCTTGCAACTCTACCTGCTGGGCAAACTTCCAACATTTTGACACTGTTAATCACAATGCTGACTCCCTTTTATTTTCATTTTTAATGATTCTTACTACTATACCTTTCTTTTCCAGAAATTTTGTGTAGGCTTTGGTGAAGAATGAGCATGTGTACAATGGTATCCTCTCTAAACAAAACAATTCATTGGAAAGGTCCCTACCACCATACAGGTGATAACTCTGTCTAATCCCATACAAGTTACACCAAGCTGATTAAAAAAGATTTATAAATTCCTAAGGTTTACTCAGGTAATATTTTCATAGTAATACGTGTCTAATCTTGTCTTTGCTCACCTTTAAGCTTTAGCTATTTGGATAAACTAAGTCATACAAGAAACTGCAATATCCTGTAATGGAATGTCTGATCCCCCAAGAAATTCCCTTTCCCAAGACCAGGCATTTAGACAAGTCCCCATTTTTTTTTTACAGGGACTTGAAGAACTTCCCTGTTTGCTAAAACATGAGACAAATTCCTCTCTCTGGTAGGAGGAACTTGTGGTTTTTTTATTAACATATGTCTGGTCCTTCCTCAACCCTTATTTCAAGTCACACCCCAGTTCACAAGCCTCCTTTCTCCCAGTTAATCTTATGAGCAACTACAGAGTTTAAAAGGTATATTTTTTTTTCAGTATATTTGCTGGTAGCCAACACCCTCTGATTGTGTCTGTCTCCACAGATCCTCTTTGGGACTGAACCCTGCCACTTTCTATCAAATTTATACTGTCTTAAAAGCTCTTGATTAATTCTGTGATTTGATATGCACATGGCAATTGAAATCTTATCCCTTTTAGGTAAGATCCAGTTCTAAACTGGAGTCTTCTAATTGTATTTTAGTCTACATTCATTCTAAGTCTTATTGCAAGAAGAAGGCAAGTTGCAAAAATTATAACATCTTTGTTTCAATTCTAACATCAACAACTTATATTTATCCCAATCGTTTCCATATCTTGTTTCTGCACTAGAGTTTAATTAGGTAAAGTGCAATGATTTAATATGAAGAACTGCCACCTAAGTAAAACTGTCAGGGGTTGCTTATTTTAAGAAATGAATAATATTGAGAAAAATACCTCATAAACAAAGCTTGCCATTTATTCTAAAAGGTTATATAAATAAAAGATGTTACATTAACTCAATTTTATTCAGTAAGTTTTAGCAAGAGGAAAATAGGAAAGCAAAACAGAGAATATTCTATCTTGATTATTGCTTAGAAAAGAGGTAAAAGAATATTAAGTATTAACAGCTTTTCCTGGTCATGCAGGGGGCTGTTGTCTAGGATGATGATCTGTAAATTATTCCCTTTAATTAAATAACCCTTTTATTAATCATAATTCCAAACTGATGTGGGATTGTTTTGTAACTTACTCTTTTATATCTGACTTATTCAAGGTGAATCCTTAAATTCGGATCCCTGGAATTTACAAGAATTTTTTGAGTTTGTAAACCGTAAGTTTTAGACATATACATTGTATAAATAACAGCATATTTATGCCAGAATGACTGTGACAGAGTTTTTTGCACAAAGAAAAGTATCTTTAGAAAATGACCAAAGAGAATTTAAAATCTTGATCTTGCCATATAGTACTCTGCCAGAGTTAGATTAACAGCTTATTAGCATTTTGATTGATAATGTTAAGACTATGAACATCAGCATGAGAGAGAAATTTGATAACTTGTGTTTGTCCTCAGACCTTTATAACTTGTAGGTACACACCTTAATAACTTGCATTTGTATATCTTAAAACACCTCTTTGGTTTGAGCTTTTTCATCTTAAAACAACTTTTATTTAGAATATGTTAACAAGTTATACTAAAATTTGTGAGGTTTTCCTTTTAAACTGACCAAACCACTCAGCTGTAAAATTGCATCAGAGATCCTCGAGAAGGATAAAGTTCTACTTGAATTATTGAATTATAAAATGGCAGAGAACTTACTCAATTGGCAAGAGCCATGCCTCAGGGTCTTCCATGGTCATTGACGGTAGGGACATCAGGTCTGTATTTGCCTTCTGCTGTTTAGTACAGGGACTGCCAGGTTTTAGAAGATCCTGTGGGTTAGGAAATCTGTAGGAAGACAAGCCTACTTTGCCCTGAGCAGCTAGGCCATCAATTCCCGTTCTCTTTCATCCACATCTGGAGATCTTCAGTTTACATGAAAACCAGTTTTGCCCAGTGGTTAGCATGTTCACTTGAAGAAGCAAATTTTGTATTTCCATTTGTCTTCTGTCTTATTTGGGGTGCTACTGTTTGGAGCCAACCTGCCTCTCTGTTCTGAAAAGCCTTTTAATAATTAATCATTTAAATGCCATAGTCCCCAATTCTTTGAGCACTTGAGGACTATTTATTGGGTATATCTTTAAAGTTATAACTACAGCATAGGATCTGCCTGGAGAGTTGGGCCCACGCTTTTAACTTAACAGGTGAGATTTATACTTGTCAAAGACAAAGAAGAAAAAAACTGTATGCAAGAGAAGGTTAACAGTAAAACTGACAACAGTGGAATAAAGCTTATTTTAAGGCAGGATTGTATCACATATACAGTGTTTTGGAAGAGATTTTTAAGAGTATATAGCAATTTAAAATATTCGAGACTTATCGTTCTCTTAGTCTGGATAAGCACAGCTCTGTGTGAAATGGATGCCTCAGCAGACCCTGCCAAAGTGAACCATCATGCAAACACACCAAATGTAGCAAAGAATAAAAGCAATTTTTAGAAGCTTAAAGCTCAGGTTGGCCTTGAGTCATCACTTATAAGGTCCGGGACCTTGAAAACAGGTGGACAGACATAGGGTACCCCTATATCATCACGTGGAGTCTGGCGACCCAAGCAAGGAGCTTTAAGACTGATAGGCATGTGGTTGACCAGTACTGGGTCTTTTTACATGGGGGAATCACCACCAAGTGATTACACACTCATGGAGGCATGGGTGAACAGCTGTGTAAAATTCCAGTGATTTTGAGTTAGAGAGTAACCATATAGAAGGGTTAAAAGTGATCATATAGACGGATCCCTAGCAGTCCTCAGCTGCAAGGGAGAGCCTGCTGACTTCACAGCAGCAAGGAAAGATTCCTGGCAACTCCACTCTGCCAGGTGCCCCTGCTGGTGTGGGGGACAATGTAGATGGGAGACGGACATATACACCATGCAGAGAAAGCTTGGGTTTAGAGTTTATTTAGTAGGTATTGGGAAGGCGATTATGGAAGAGGTAGGGAGGGAGGGAGGGAGAGAGAGAGAGACAGAGAGAGAGAGAGACAGAGACAGAGACAGAGACAGAGAGACAGAGAGACAGAGAGACTGACAGACCAGGCTTAAGATCAGCTTGCCTCAGTGGGAAGTGGGGGTGAGCAGAGCTTGTCTCTTAAAGGGAAAGGGTACCCGTGTTACAGGGAAGGCCAGCAGAATTATAACAGATGTATGCTTGGCCATGATGGGAAATACTTAAGCTGCAGAAAACTGCGACTCAGAGCTAGCTTTCTTTGAAAACAGAGATGGACCTAGCCAGAATGTCCATCAACATGGGCAGTATTTAATTAAAACTTGCTTCAAATTTAACTTTAAACTGTGGTAGTGGTCTTCTTCTGAATCCATGGAATTAAGAAATCCTGACTGAGTCACACACTACTTGCAGTCTGAGAAACTGCCATGATGGAACTCATTCTGACTCATCACATAAACCCAGAACCTCCCAGACATGGGTGACTGTGTTACTTCACACATTAATCACAGTTTCTCCCAATGTGCCCTTCATATTATTGTCTCCCTGCCTCAGGCCCTCAACACTCCTCAGGCTGCTATTATGTTTATCTTTTTCCCACAGAACCTGCTTGAGAAGATCGTTACTGCTCTTAATTCTTTGCCTCTAGTCACAGAAATAACGAGTGCCAATGACAAATGCTGCTAGCATTTCCTGCAGCCATCCTGGGGATGCTATATGAACACCGTGAGTGCACCATGCTGGTGACTGTGCAAAGGATAAAGAAGAGCTCTTGTTTGGCCTTCTTTTTAAACCCAGAAAAACAATAGACACTACTAATTGATATTCCTATCACATTATCTCTTCCCAGATAAATAAACTCTAATTTCTAAGAAGGGCTTTGAAAATTGTTTAATATTCATGTCTCTGAAAACCACAAAAGCATCACTTAGAAACTCTCAAATATTGCTCAGAAACTGAGAGGTAACTGTTGTGATGGTGCACTGCTTGTGATGGTGCACTCCTTTGGGGTTCTCACATTGCTTTCTCAAGCACAGTTATGAGCAACCAAGGTGCTTATTCAGTCCTGTCATTTTTAAAAGCAAAACAAAATGCTAAACAAACAATATAATAAAGCAAAAGAAGATAAAATGAAAAGATAAACTGAATTTAACAACCAAACAAAAAATGTCCACTAAAGCTGGAATGTGGCATATACTCGTTTCAATGAATTAATATGTATGTGACTGTTAACCTGTCCAGAGTAGAAAAATCATACGAGAGTAATACCCCTGGCAATGTGCTAAGGTAAAGTGCTGATGCTTTAAAAAGTGTTTTAGTTAGATACTGACTTAGAATCAATAAGTCTAATTCAAATGTCATAGGAATGTTCTTATCTAAGATTCGATGATTGCTAGACAAACCATCTAGAAAGAAAGAAATTACATAAAAAAAGGAAGGAAGGAAGGAAGGAAGGAAGGAAGGAAGGAAGGAAGGAAGAAAAATTATAAACTGATGACATGAGCACTCAATGGTATGGAAAGGTTTTATTGTTGATGAGAGTGAACAGTCAGTAGCATCAGATGAGTCCACAGTAGAGAGAGAAATTAGACTGAACATGGCCAGCAGACTGGACATTGCCAGGGTTATGGGTGAGAGAGGAGGGTTAGCAGGTGACAGAGACCAGAGAGAGAATGGTGAGACTGGAAGGAGCCAGGGCAGGAGCTGGTAACAGAATCATCAGCATAGCCAGGTTATAAGAAGGTTGATTAGCTGTGGTGAGAGAAGGGCCAGGAGACTGGGGTGAGGACCTTAAAATCTATAATAAATATTTGTGAATAAGAGCTGAGGGAGTCAG
>NW_026068049.1:3690054-3703961 GCF_014885135.2 Alexandromys fortis | reverse complement strand
GGGGGGGGGGGGGGGGGGGAAGGGGGGGGCGGCGGTGGGGAAGAGACAGAAATCTTTAATAAATAAACAAATAAATAAAAATTTAAAAAAAAAAGAGATGAGGGAGTTGAGAGGCTCACGTGACCTTAATATGTAGATTGGAGTTAGAGAGCCATATGACCCTTTCATCAGATGTCAAGTGAATGACTTCTGGCAGATGTGAACCAAATTCCCAAGTTCCTGAGGAATGCTGATGCAGTGTTCAGCATTGCCACACTTAAAAGCAAACTCACATACCAAACTTTACATCTTCTTTGAAGATAGCCTAGCTGCTACTTCCAGAGGCTGGGATTTTTGTTTATCAGGGAAGGCCTTTTTCAGTAAACACTCTAAATGTCATATTTACCAGATCTCTCTGAGGACCTTCATCTAATGTATTAACTCTACTTGATTTTAAACAAACTACTTATTTTTAGTTACCTTTTTCAGGCTTAAACTTGACAAGACATGCAAAGGCTAAAGCTTGTCTTGTAAATGAACTGCATTTTCCACTTGGTGTGACTACGAGTATAGTGCTGAGAATATGAAAGAACTTGATCATGTATACGGTGACTGGCCATTGAGTTGATGCTTTAATTATCTTTAGAAGTTTACAAGTTAGTGTCTTTTATAAGATTAGGATGTTATCCTTTTATTCCTGTTAGGTTTGAGTTTTATCTAATGTAACGGCGTAAGCGAATGCAGACAGATTGTCAAAATATAGACAGCTTTAATGGAGGAATAGACTTACAGAACCACTGTTCCTGCGGAGACCAGGAAAGCAGAAGAGAGCGCTGGGAGCACGCTCACCAATTTTATAGGAGAACTTTAGCCTGAGGCGAACACGCCCCCTAAGGGGTGGGACTTATCCCTACAATCTAATTGCCAGAAACACTCCTACAGCCTAGGTTGAACTCATTTCTGGATGTTGGGACTGACTTTTGAAGTTTGGGGAGTTGGAGTTCCCTTTGAACCTAAGAGAAAGCAATGAGCAGACACCACCAATGCAGGCAACTGTATTCATAGTACTTTCTGCCATTGAAGAATGGAGCTGCCTCTTGTGCTTTAGAAGCATTAAAGGAGGAGGAGGAGGAAAGTCAAGGAGGAGCATGGAATGAAAGGGAAGAGGATGACTGGGCTGATCCAGAGATTAGCCTCATAGTGATGGTGTGAGATAAAATTGCTCATGACCCAGACACAAACACTGAAGAAAACAAGACCTCAGAATCCCCATTGACAGAATATCCTGAGTGCCTGGAAGACCTACCAAACCCACATCTTAAAGATTCCATTATTTCCCAATCCACCATACTATAGGGGAAGCCTATGCAGAACATAGACCTCTGATATATTACACCTCCACACAAAAACAAGTACTTTCACTTTTTCAATAATTGTTTTTTCCCCTAAAATAACCACTGCTTATTTTCTCTGGCACAGTGCTTATTTTCACTAAAGGAATGAGAGACTTTTTAAATAGATCAATGCCCTGGACTAACTGTATGCTAGAAAATCTTAGGGAAAAGAGAAATATGAATTATAAAAATCATTGTGGCATTTAACTTACTAATCAAAGCCAGACCTGTAAGATTGTCTTTATGGAAATAATCATAATATTGTAATAGCAGGCTATCTTGCATGGTAGAATACAAACTTGAAATAATAATCTTAATTATAGAAATCATAATTCATCTGACAAATACAGAATTGTCAAAGCATTAGAAAATGATGTTATGAGTTTGTTTTGTAGTGGAGTGATTGATAGACACATAGTACTGCATATTTTCTGTCCATAAGTCACTTTTAAATTACATTTTATTAGAAGCTTTATTGTTTAGGAAACAAGCTGTCTTTATGTTTCCAAGATGTGTAGACTGTGGTTGGTCACTTACATTTTAATATAGATTCAAATAACAATCATAAATAGATTCATCTAGTTTGAAAAATTAGCTTTGATGATAGAAAGAAATCAAAATTGTATTATGTCTTTTTTTAAATATGAATGACACTCTTCAACAGAATGATACACTGTATATGGAGTAGCTAATACCATTTCTTTCTTAGTTCTATACCAAAAAAATTCAAAACTTGGGGCAGGTGGTATAGGAGGTCCTTTTGTCTATGTCTTGCTTTCATTGGTTTAATAAAGAAACTGCCTTGGCCTTTTGATAGGGCAGAACTTAGATAGGTGGAGTAAACCAAACTAAACGCTGGGAAGAAGGGCAGTGTTGTAGATGGCATCAATCTCCTGCCTGAGATGGACTTAGGTTAGAATCTTGTTGGTAAGCCACAGTCATGAGCACAGATTTAATAGAAATGGGATAATCAAGATATGAGAGTTAGCCAATAAGAGGCTAGAGCTAATGAGCCAGACAGTGATTTAATTAGCACAATTTCTGTGTGATTATTTCGAGTGTAAGCTAGCAGGGCAGCCAGGACCAAAAGCAGGCCCACTCCTCCTGTAACAGGCAGGAGAGATGAATTCACAGTTAAGGGCACTTGGTTTTGTAGAGGGTCTAGGTTTAGTTTCCAGCATCAGCATAGCACCATTCAACCCTCAGTATCTCTGGTTCCAGGGGATCTGATGTCCTCTTCTAACCTCCACAAATGCCTGGCACGCATGTGGTATACAGAAATATATGCAATCAAATGTCTTGGATAGAAAATAAAATCATATAAATACTTCTTGATATAGCAATAAAAGTTACAAAGATACTTTGAAACTGGAGTACCTGAAAGTAGGTTCATATCCACGTTCTTCCTATAGAGAATTGAGTCTGCAGGATCTGAATCTGATTACAGCACTCATATTGTGATACCTTCAATTTCTCACATTCCCCCAAGGAACTTGCCGGTTCTACCTTGGGCAGCAAATGAGTTTATAAGGAATGAGCCAACCATAAAGTGTGGTTCTCAAGCTCTCAAATTTGAATTTAATTTGAATGCAGGCTTGCTCTCTTGCGTAGCAACAAAATTCCTATCAGCAGACTTGTAAATTACTGGATTTCATTTCAGTATGTGTGCAGTGTTAAGGGCTGTCCACTGCCCATGGCCACAGCTAATGTATATCTGCTGCTTCTGATGATGCATTATAGCAAACCATCTGATAACCCCTTCCTGGAATTTTTAACTTTTTTGTTTTCTTTTGTTTGGTTTGGTTTTCGTTTTTCTGAGGCAAATTTTCTCTGTGATAGTCCTGGATATCCTGGAACTCACTCTGTAGACCAGGTTGCCCTCTAACTCACAGAGATTCAGCTTCTTCTGCCTCCTGAGTGCCAGAATTGAAGATACGTGTCACTACTTTCAACTGCTTCAACTTTTAATAAGATGATTTTTAAGATAGGGTCATGTTTTTTTGAGATAGGGTCTCATTATGTAGCCTTAGCTGGTCTGGAACTTGTTATGTAGACTATGCAAACCTGGAACTCAAAAGATCATCCTGCAGCTGCCTCCTAAGTTCTGGAATTAAACACATATGCCTGCCTAATATCCTTCTTCTAATGAGGATTGTTCAATAGGGATTCAATATTCAAAACTGCATTCTCCTAATAAAAGACTAAGCAGAACAGATATGATATTAATAAAAACAAACAAAAAATAAACTAACAAACACAGCAAAACACTCAAGCATTCTATTTCTTCCTGCCTTCACTGTTACATATGCCAGTACTTGAATTTCAAGGTTCATTAGCCTTCTTACTTTGTCGGACAAAAAATCCTTTGACTTGGAAGAGTGTTTGGGACCTTTTGTGAGCTTCCATCCTTTGTCTTCTACTGATATAGCCTCACAGCAACACAAAGGGTTGAAACTAACAGTGGAATTCAGATGGATAAGGCAGATAGACTTTGGTTTTAAATATTTAAGTATAAGATAACTACATAATGCAGATATTTAAAACAATAGTCTGCTTGGAAATTCCCATAAATAGATGTGAATTTTGCTATATCTAGGATGCCAGACTGAACTGTTCTTGAGCAAGGCAGATGGTTTGAACTGTTAATGTAGCATTACATAACAACTGGGGTCAAACTTAATCAATTCACTCTGAAAGATATTTTCCCTCTGGGAGTCTATTGTTCACTCATCGGAGTGCAGTTGTTTGGGCTTTCTGCTGTAGCCTGTATTCTGAAAGTTAGCTGGTCTGTGCCCATGTAAAGAAAGACCTGGGGGAGACCTACCACAAAATCCCATAAGAATTCCAAGCTGGAAGCCATAGTTCCTGCAGGGCAAAAAAAAAAAAAAAAAAGAGGAAAATAAAAAATTTAACATTTTTAAACAGATAAAAATTTTAAAACATATCCCCCTGACACCTTATCAGATAAGAATCCTCCAAAGATTCCATTGAGATAGTTTTGTTGGTCATCTACTCCTGGACATATAGCCTACCCTAAAGAGTATTTTGTATTGCAAGTGAGGTTACCTTGGAGCCTTGGAAGAAATTAAATTTTCATTTGAAAGTGGTTATAAGTTGGAGATTGCTTCTAAGTTACAGATTGGGCATGTGCGTTTGGCTACTTGGCCTTTCAGTTTTAGCACCCTGTCTAGGACAGAGCACGCTGCCTCAGTCTCTGTGAGTTCATAAGGGGCCTCAGGCCTGTTGACTGGGAGGGCCTTGTTTGCTTGGTTCCACCATCCCTGTAGCTTGTACATTCTTTCCACCTTTTCTTCCTCAAGGCTCGCTGAGCCCTGAAGGTAAGGATTTGAGGAAGGCATCCCATTTTGGGCTGAGTGTTTCAAGGTATCCCTGTCTCTTAGTTATTGTCTAGCTGTAGTTCTCTGTATTTGTCCCCCTTTGCTAAGGCAGAAGCTTGTCTGAAGATAGCTGAGCGTGGCACAGATCGAAGAGTATAGCAGAATGTTATTTAGTTTCATTTTGTTGAAGATGCTATCTTTTGGCCAGTATGTATTTCTGGTTTATCAAAAATCAAATGGTCATAGGTATGTGCATTTATGCCTGTGTCTTCAATTAGATTCCATTGATCAGTGTGTCAGTTTTGTGCCAATATCATATGGTGGTATTTTATTTATGTTTTATAAATAAAGCTTTCCTGAAGACCAGAAGGTAAAACTAAGCCACTAGAGGCCAGGCAGTAGTGTCACACAATTTTAATCTCAAAATTTGGGAGAAAGAGGCAGATGGATCTCTGAAAGTTTAAGGCCACCCTGGGCTACACAATATCAGTGCAGAAACAGATCTAGGTGGTGGTGGCTCACACCTTTAATCCCACTACTAGGGAGTCACACACCTTTAATCCTAGCACTATAGAGGAACGAAACAGGAACTCACCCTCTTTCAGTCTGAGGGTTTCTTAGAAGTAAGAACTCTCTGGTGGCTTTGGTGCTTTGTTCTTCTGATCTTCAGGTTATACCCCAATATCTGTCTCTGTGTTTGTACAATTCATGCTATAATAACATGCTATTTTTATTATAATAACTCTATAGTGAAACTTGAAATCAGAGATGGTGATAACACTAACAGATCTTTGATCATTCAGTATTGTTTGTGTTTCCGTATGAATATGAGAATCGTCCTTTCAAAATCTGTGAATGATTGTGTTGAAATTTTTATGGAGATTGCATTGAAACTGTAGACTGCTTTTGATAAGATGGCCGTTTTACTATGTTAATTATACTGATCCCTGGGCATAAGAGATCTTTCCATTTTATGCTATCTCTTTCAGTTTATTTTTTCAATGACATAAGTTTTTAATTATACAAGTCTTTCACTTCCATGGTTCAAGATACTCCAAGATATTTTGTATTACTTGAAGCTATTGTAAAGGTGTTGTTTCCCTGATTTCTTTCTCAGTACATTTGACATTTGTATATAAAAGGGTTACTAATTTTCATGACCTAATTTTCTTACTTTATTGAAACTACATTTTTCTCTGTTCCCTTCCTTTCCTCTCCCCTCCCCATTAACTCTCTCCCATGGTCCCCATGCTCCCAATTTACTCAAGAGATCCTGTATTTTTCTACTACCCATGTAGATTAGAACTATGTAGGTCTATCTTAGAGTCCTCATGTCTAGGATCTCTGGAATTATGAATTATAGGCTGGTTTTCTTTGTTTAATGTTTAAAAATCACTTATGAGTGAGTATATACGATAACTGTCTTTTTGGATCTGGGTTACCTCACTCAATATGATGTTTTCTAGATCCATCTATTTGCCTGAAAATTTTAAGATGTTACTATTATTTTCTGAATTGTGAATGTACCTCATTTTCCTTATCCATTCTTCAGTCGAGAGCATTTAGTTTGTTTCCAGGTTCTGGCTATGACAAACAATGCTGCTATGAACACAGTTGATCACATGTCCTTGTGGTATGATTGAGAATCCTTTGGATTGAGTATACCCAAAAGTGGTATTACTGGGTCTTGAGAAAGGTTGTTTCCTAATTTTCTGAAAAATCACCACCAGCTTGCATTCCCACCAGCAATGGAGGAGTGTTCCCTTTATCCCACAACCTCTCCAGCATAAGTTGCCATCAGTGTTTTTGATCTCGGCCATTCTTACAGGTGTAAGATGGAATCTGAGTTGTTTTGATTTGCATTTCTTTGATGACTAAGGATGTTGAGCATTTCCTTAAGTGTCTTTCAGCCATTTTAGATTCCTCTGTTGAGAATTCTCCATTTAGGTTTTTACTGCATTNAGAATATGTCATATGTTCTGTGTGTGGAGGTCAGAAGGCAAATTTCAGCAGTCTCCTTTTACCACGTGGGTCCTGAGATGAAAATTGGATGGTCAGACTTGGCAACAAGTATCTTTGCCCAGTGTCCCATGTTCCTGGCCCTAGAGAGATAATCAATTTTAATGTAATATTCTACATGTTTTTCTTGTAACTATTTCCTGAAATATACTTCATAATTCTCTAATACATTCCTCTACAGTACAAACTTCAGTGGATTTTACTGTGTTGTCTTAAGTTTGCCTGCATCATCACAGTCAGTTAGAGCTTGTCCACCACTCAACACAAGCTGGTATCCTCTGATCAACACTTCATTATTGCTCCTTGTGGATGACAGTCTGCTCTATGCTGTGTCACAGACGGATCTAACCAACAATTCATTCATTAGCTCTGTGTATTCCTATGGATATTATAAACAAAGCTCCTATGAACAGTTACAAAAACGTGAGGAAATTTTAGGATGGGAATTAAGGAATTTAGGGGATTTAAGAAATAAAATATGTGCTGAGTATTTGCTATTGAATTTTATTTTATCTCTCTAGTGCTTTGTTGGTATCCTGCTAGTCCATGGAGTAAGTGTTCGAAATACATAAACAAGCCTTTACCTCCATCAACCCCACTCAAGCCATCATTAGTTCTTGCTTAGTCTAGAAAAATACACTCCTAATTAGACTGTGCTTCTAGCCTTGTTTAGCTAATGACTTTGCTCCATTAAAAAAAAAAAAACACTGTACAGAAGCAATTAACTAAATTAGGCCATTTTTTCTCCTTTGGTTTTGAATTTTCTAGTGCTTTTCTTGCTTAAGAAGAAATTGTACCATTATTTTCATTACTCTAAAGCTGGACAGTGTTTGCTTCAGGACATTCCTCTGCCATTGTTCCAAGCAGCTTGACCCCTGGGCCTCCAGGTTCTCGTTACTCCTCAGATGCACAGGGAATGTGTGCTCTACAGTTGGGTTCTTACATATTTGTTTCATATGGGATTTCCTCTTAGTAGCTACATATGTAGTCCTGCTCTTAAAGTAAATCTGTGACAGAGGGACACGGTGCCTTCCTGGCAGACACATCCTTTTTCACTTGGTGGGATATCCCGTGTGGTACAATGTCTTTGTTATCACTTTGACACCATTTATTTAATTTTTTAGTTCTTATCTTCTCTGGTATAAGCTTGATTTTAAACATCTGTTTGTAGCAGATCTCTCTTTTAAAATGTGAAACATGGATTAAATACATTTAATTCATTGGGATATCTAAATGCCTGTAAAGACTGTGAAGTGGAGCAGCAAGATGTCTCAGAGGGTAAAGACAAGTGCTGCCAAACCAGATAATCTGAGTTTGAGCCTTAGAACTCACATGGTGGAGGCAGAGAACTGATTCCTGGAAATGGGCAGCAGTCATGTGCCATAGGACATACATTAATATCTATTCAACAACAACACACACACATATAATGTATAAATGTAAAAAAGACTGTCAATCTGAAGTTTAATACTATTATTGCTCAAGACAATTTTCAATTATCTAAAAGAAAATGAATATAATTAACTGCATGAGTCTGTCTGAATTGAATTGCCCTGAAACTATAGAGTATTCAGCTTGCAGAATCGTATTGTCAAGAACCTTTACTGTCTGCTACATTATTTTTAACACACAATGTTCAGCTCATCTTATAAATCAAAGGTTGGATTAATATTCTAAAACTCTACCTTTGTAAATCATAGCTATCTATTTAAAATCTAAAGTAAAAATTAATGTAGATTTATAAATGAAAAATAAAGACTTCTTAAGCTATGAGTAGAAAGAGATTTCCTTAATCTTTTTGCATGTTTTTATTTGACGTGTTCATAGTTTTATTTCACTGTTCATAGTTCTGTGTTGTATATGGACAATTTATTTCAAGCATATCATAGAATTTGACCATATTCATCTCATTTTCTTCCTTCTCTCTTTCTCACTCCTTCCCCTTCCTTGTCTCTTCTTCCTCTAGTCTCCCCTCAACTTTCATATTTACAGAAGGATATGAATAAATGGTTTTATATGTCTATAAAAAGCCTAAGAACCACAAACTAATAAAACATGATAATTGCCCTTCAATATATGACTTAATTCACTTGGCCTGATGATCTCTAGTTGTATTTTGGGAGATAATTATCTCCCAAATGGCAGTATTTCATTGTTGTCTATGGTAGAACCTCCATCCTATATCTCATTTTCCTATCCGTTCATTGGTTGATAGGCACCTAGGCTGACTCCCTAGCTTGTCTGCCGTGAACTGTTGTATTGTGAGAGAGGTTGGCTATGTGGAAGTTTTACTTTTTTTTATTTTAGTAATATTCATTGTTGGGGTGTTGATGTCTACAAGTGTTTAGGGATGACCACTTGGGATTTGAAAACCTGTCTGAGAGGTCAGCTTTAGAGAGGGCTGATTCTCTCAGCAACCACTAATCATCTGTCTAGAGGTAAGGCTTTAAGAGCTTTTATTTTCCCCATTCATGCAGGTATATCCATTATTATTATCATTTTGCAGATCTTGTTTAGGTCACCATATTGCTAAGATGTCATGAGTACAACTTCTTTTTCACATAGGAAAGAGCACTATTTGACACTTGGGTCCTAGTCCTCTGACATTAACAATGTTTCTGTCCCTGTTTTGTGTTGTGGGATTTTCCTCTGTGTGCTGTGATTAGCATTAATGAATAAAGAAACTGCTTCAGACCTATAGCAGAGCAGAACTTAGGTAGGCCAGGAAGACAGAACTGAATGCTGGGAGAAAGAAGGGTGGAGTGAGAGAAGCCATGCAGCTCCACCAGAGACAGACACCAGAACTTTAGCTGGTAAGCCACAGACATGTGACAATTAATAGAAATGAGTTAAATTTATATGTAAGAGTTAGCCAATAAGAAGCTAGAGCTAATGGGCCAAGCAGTGGTTTAATTAATATAGTTTCAGTGTGATTATTTCTGTAGGCTGAGCAGCCAAAAACCAACAAGCAGCTTCCATGCAACAGTAAAATAATTTGCAATGCATTCTACCATATCCCAGATCTCATGAAAGAAAAACTGCAATATGTGCAAAAAATTGTTCTCCAAACATCTGACTATATTTGTGTTTAAAATGTTCATAAAGAGGAACAAAGGGAACTCTTTAGTCTGGAACAGGGCTTGTCAAAAGAACAACAGACAATTTAGTTAATGGGATAAAACAGAATGCTTTCACTTTGTATTGAGATAGAGTCACAGAACAGTACATAGAAACAAGAAAAGCAGTGGCTCTTATGAATGTCAGACTTAAGCCCCATGAGTCCCTTCTCTTTTATGCAGAGCCTATTCACAGTGATTTCAGTTTGCAGCTTAGCAAGAACAGTGATGTTATCCAGTTTCACTCTCCAAATGCACACAATTGCACCATTTCTTCAGTGTGCTTAAGTGCTTAAAGCTCTGTCTTATTTGCTTTCATCTAGTCCTTCTTGGCTGGGCTGCTGTCGCTCCTGTAGTCTCAGTCGCTTCTCATATATGAGGCGTCATTATACAAGCTGCTTCTTTGGGCCTTCGCTTGTCTGGAGGCTCAGATGATGCCTGGAATCAGAACTCACCCGGGCCCCATGAGTCATCATCCAATGGCATTTCAGGAAATTGAAACAGCATTTTCACCTCTGCTTTGTTGTTTTCTGGCACAGAGGTGGGTATTTTTGTGTTTTGCTTTGTTTTCAGTTTATGTCTTCAGGAAGGGGTGATAGCTTGGCATGAGATGGAATAAAAACAAAATTCCCCAAGTCAGAAACATCTTTCCTTTTTGCCTCACCAACTAAAGTTTCAAATCTCTATTGTACAATGGGAATACAAATCAGGCATGTTATGAGTTTCACCCTACTCTCATTGGAGGAAGGGAAATTACCTGTGAGAGACAGACATTTTAATTTACAAAATGAAAGATGCAAAGGTACAAGACTCAGCACTTAGTTCAGTACTCAGCACTGTTGCAGTTTGTTTAGACATGTCACTTCCCTTCCCTTTTGACTATGCCAGCTGAGTTCAATCGTGGTGAAAGAAGAAATACTTTCATTACTTCTGAAACTTGAGCCACGTATCTGGCACTGATTTCTCTTGGTAGAGGCTGCTTTTTGGTAGACCCAAAAGAATTACACAGAAGCTATATTATGTAAAACACTGCTTGGCCAAAAGCTTAAGAGTATTGCTAGTTATTCTTATATCTTAGATTAACCCATTTCCATTATTTTATATTTTACCACTGGGCTCATGGTTTACCCATAAAGTTCCTAGGCATCTGTCGCCTTTGGCGGCAGCTAAATGTCTTCCTGACTCTGCCTACACTCTCTCTACATCTTTGTTTAGATTTTCTGTCTGCCTCTACTTTGTTAAGCCATTGACCAAAAGCAATTAACCAATAAAAGCAACACATATACAGAAGGACTTCCCACACCGGATTTCAAGTTGAATAAGATCTATCAAGAAGGGATATTATTTATGGAATTTTTTCAACTTATCTGTTCTAATCATTTCTCCTCTTTCATTTGTCATTGTGAACCATTTTTAAAAATGCCTTTATATATATATATATATGTGTGTGTGTGTGTGTGTGTGTGTATTTATATAAAGATTCCTTGATTTTATTTTCACAGGGCATCTCTATGTCCATTGTATGTAAGTCAGTAGTTATTAGGAAGTAATAAAAAACATGGGATATATACAGTATTTTTATCATAAAAAGTATCTCTAATAATCTCCTTTCTTCTTAGAAAGCTCACACAAATACAAACCAAGAAACTCTTGCTGTTTGATTACTTCAGGAATTTAAATGAGAAAAAAAATATTTGTTTTCTTTTTCACTCAAAATATCTAATGTACTCAAACAAGGTATGTCTCAAGAGATTTTCGAAAATACACTGTAACATAATTACTTCTAAGCACTATGTTGTACATACGACTAGTATACTCTAGCGCTGCTTCATCTTGTGTAATCAAAGCCTTTGCACACTGACAGCAAGTGCCATCATCTGGCTCTCCAACATTTCCCTCACAACCTACAGGGGGACTGTCTTTGCTGAACTCAAGTTCTCTAGGCTGCTCATATGATTAGAATCGTGCATAATCTCCTTCATGACACATTTACTTCATATAGCATGATATCACCAGTTCCACGTAATTTGCCCCTTTTATGGATTTTTTTTTCTTTCTGAATGATGACTAGAATTCCATTTTGTGCATGTAACACATTTTATCTATAAACTTAATCATTTATGAGCAATTAAATTGTTCTTTCATCTTGGCCATTGTGGACATAGGAGTAAGTACTTGATTTTATGTATTTTGTGAAATGCTCACACATATCCCAACATGCTTTTTCCTCTACTTTGTCAAAAATCATATTTTGAATATCTTTTACAACTCGAGATGGAAACTTAACTCAGTTATTAGAATGCCTATCTAGCAAGCACAGACACCTGTGTTGGAGCTCCATCCCTGTATATAGAAAAATGGGGTGAGAGGATCACAAGATCAAGCTCATCTTCGTCTATATTAGAAGTTGGAGGCCAACTTGGAACACAAAATCAATCAATCAATCAATCAATCAATCAATCAATCAATCAATAAATCCAATACATGTTTCTGAAATTATAGAATTTTAAAAATGCATACCACTGTGAGACTATCGCCACTACCACGATGTGTCATATTTCCACTCTTCAAATTTTCCTGCTTCATGCTTCTGTAACTATGTGCTTCCATGATTTTTATCCCTGCGCACCACCAACTGTGCCATAATTTTCTCTTTTTAGGTCTGTCACATAACCAAGCATACTGCCTTACAGCTTTACCCACATGGTGGTAGTAACAGTTGTTCATCTGTTTGCTTTGTAGGTTTATGCTATAAAAAATATACCATCTTTTTAAATCTTAAAACTGTACTGTATTTCCCTGTGGGCATGTAGATGCCATGGCCTACAGGCAGAAGTCAGAGGTCAACTTTGCACATTGGTCCTTGCCTTGCCCCTTTTTTGAGATCAGATCATTTGTTATGCACTGCCAATGCCAGGCTAGCTGGCCCAGAAGCTATCAGAGATTCTTCTGTCTCCACATCACATCTCCCACTGAGGAGGACACTGACGACTTCCACGGAGACTCTTCTGGCTTTATGAAGATTCTGAGACAGTGAAGACAGGTCACCCAATTGGCCTGGCAAGCCTGTGTTCACTAAGCAATCTTCCCAAGAAACGAACTCCTCTTGAGGCTTTTATTCAGTGTAAGGTACTTAAAGTGCTTCCAATTTTGGAGAAAAAAATCTAGACAGATTTTTGTATGAATGTAAGTTTTCATTTCCTAATTGCAAATATGCAAACTTCGGATCCAACAATAGACAGGTGTGCTCATCTTTAAGAAAATTTTATACTGTTGTTTGATGCAACCACATCACTTCACATTCCCTGGAACAAATTATGTGACTTTCAACTGCTTTGCTTTCTCATAAACATTTTATGATATCAATATCTTTGTGATTTAGCTTTTCTTATAAAGCTAGAGTGGAATTTCATTTTGATATAATTTTCACTTTCCAGATGCTCAGACAGCACGCATCCTTTTGTTTATTCCCAACTTCTCCTATTCCTTAGTGATGTGTGTTTCAAGCCCTTTGGCCATTTCTTTTTAAAATTTAGACTATTAAAATTTTCTAATAAAAATATTTACAGTGAATTTTTATTATATTCTAAATAAAAACATTTGAGCAGATGCATCCCTTTCAGGTATATTCACCTATACTTTAACTTTTCTTTTTTATTTTTAACAATGTGTTCAATGTGATAAAATAGTTTAATACCAATTAACTCCAACCTACCCATGCCTTTCATTAATAGTATGCATTTCTGTGTAAATTCTAAAACTCTGTCTAAATGCAAATTATGATATTGTCCTTCAATTTTTTATTCTAAATGTTTCATATTAAAACATCTTTAAGCACACTATTACTTTAAATTAATGATTAAGCCTGTGTATAAGTGTTTGTATAAATTATCCATTCAAAAATATATACTTTAGCTGGGCGGTGGTGGCCCACGCCTTTAATCCCAGCACTCGGGAGGCAGAGGCAGGCGGATCTCTGTGAGTTCGAGGCCAGCATGGTCTACAAGAGCTAGTTCCAGGACAGGAACCAAAAAGCTACGGAGAAACCCTGTCTCAAAAAT
>NW_026068049.1:3680381-3689741 GCF_014885135.2 Alexandromys fortis | reverse complement strand
AGCCACATTCAGATAGTCCAGTTTGATTACATGCTCGTTCAGTCGCAGTCCAGCTGGCTTTGGTGAGCTCCCATTAGATCAGGCACACTGTCTCAGTGGGTAGACCAAACCCCTCATGGTCTTTTATATATACTTGAATAGCATGCCTTAGTAAAACAAACTAATATTTAATCAAAGCCTATTCAAATTTTCTAGAATTCTGGACAGATACAGTAATTAGGAGCTTGCTGCCCTTCCAGAGGACTAAAGTTAGATACCTTCTACCCATATCAGGCAGCCTACAAATGCCTATAACTCTAGCACCAGGAGATTCAATGTTCGCTTCTGGCCTCCTTGGGTATACACACACACACACACACACACACACACACTCGCACGCACACACATGCACACACGCACATGTACACACACACACACACAGAGAAGACAAAATCTTAAAAACTGAACTCTTTCTTTTAAATATACAACCTATCAAATTTTTAGCATTATTTGGGAAAACACAAGGACTTATTATACTATAAGTATTTATGGTATTTAATCATATTGCCCAGTTAGCTCTTGCAAAAGTTAAATTTACACATTCTAGGTTAATTGTATCACTCCATGAAGCAAAGTCATTTGAGAATCTTTCACAGGCCATTGTTCTTCCACACTGTACCTACCCCAGTCTGGGATGATACATTTTGAGTTCTATGTTGGCAATCAGGAGTAAGAATATTCCTAAAACCACCTGGGGACCCTAGTGAAAGTCAAATATCTGCTGAGTGCAGGGTGATACAGTCAAGAAGTCAGCGAAGAATGCTGAGAGATCCTTCTGCATTTGTACACCTTCAGAATTTCTCATTTTGGTGGGTTCTATTTGTTTTGCATAGACAATATCTTAAAGCATAAACTGATTATTTACCATCCTGATATCCTTTCAGTAAGGCCAGTCTGTCTTGGTCACTTCTGGAGAAAGGCAACTGGTTCAGAATTTACAAGGAATAATGAATCATATATATCAATACAAAGACACATAATTTCATATGTTAACACTTCAAATCACGCTGAGCCATCATTTGTCAAAATTTAATATTTACTTTGTCAATTATTTTCTTACTTAATTTTTTGACTTGTTTAATTTTACAGGCCATAGACTGTAAAACAAAACAAGTGGCTATTTTTATTATCCTGCAGAAAAGTAGTACAGTGCTGAAGGCCCACAGCAGCAGACAACGTTGTAGACTCTGCTATAAAAGGATGCTAAGCAGAACTAAAGCATGCTAGGTATAAAGTGGCACGCGGGCAGAATTCTCATTTAACATGTCATACACACATGCTTCCGAGGCCACAGGGAATAATTCAGACCTGGCTAACCAAACTAGAAATTCCTCCTACTGCTTCTGGTTAAGACTCTGGGCTCCGAAGGCAATGTGCAGCCTAAGAAAAAGAGGATCGATGGCTTACTTTTCTCTCTACGTGTCTGGCCATAATTCCTCTTGTTAACACACATCTGAGAAATGTTTAAAGATACTTTTGCTTTCATATATCAAGGATTTCTTTTAATAGGTATGATTAATTGTAAAGAAAAAGATCCTTTATTAGTGAGTATAGTTCAAGAGAATGTAAGACACTTATAATCGTCATTTATTTTTACCAAGAATATCATTAAAATAAATAAAAGATAACTATAATAATTCTGAGGTAATCCTGTGAAGCAAGTTTTACAGTTAGGTTAGCAATTTTAGAATTTTTTACTTTAGATTTTAGTTCATTTTTATAATTGAATCACATTTGAGATTAAATACAAACCACCTTTCTTTTTAAATATCACATAGTTTTACATTACTGTAATACAAAACTTGGTATAATCCAATTTTTAAAAGCCCATATTAAACTACTGTCTAGATTTGTAGGCGGTATAATAATAATAATAATACACTAATTTATAAATCAATTACAAATTGATTAATAAAATATGGAAAGAAGAGGAATATGTTATTCTGTCTCCCACTGTTACAGGTTTCAGGTTACATCAGTTGTCCCATTGCTATAGGCCTTAAATGCAATGTATGCTATCAAGGGTTTTGGTACAGGAAGCTGCTAACTTCATAATAGGGACAAAGCAAAAAGACAAATAGAAAAGATTATTATTCCCATCAATGGTACTCCAAAATCCTACTAGCCGCCAATGTAGCCCATCTCTCAATATTTCCATCGCCTCCCAGTAATTCCAAGCTACAGATAAAACACTTAACTCATGGGCCTTTTGGACCATTTAACATCTCAACTAGAGCATCCTTGATAAGATTTTAGTTTTTTCATGCTTCTCAAAAAGGTGTGAGGACAGGACTCCTTAAGGTTGAATTGAATGGTCTTTGCTCCTAAGATGCACATTGAAGTAGATGCCCTGAATGCTGGATTCAGTTTTGCTTCCTTAGAAGGACAAATCAGGTCCCTGTTTAGCCACTGTTTTCTGGAGTGGCTGTCAAGATGGGTCATTACAAACATGCAGATCTTCACTCTAAATTAAGAGATACCAATAACTAATAGCCGTCACAGCAAAAGTGACACACCTGTCAGAATGGCTAAAATCAAAAACACCAATGATAGCCTTTGCTGGAGAGGTTGTGGAGAAAGGGGTACACTCATCCATTGCTGGTGGGAATGCAAACTTGTGCAACCACTCTGGAAAGCAGTGTGGAGGTTTCTCAGGAAATTCGGGATCAACCTACCCATGGATCCAGCAATACCACTCTTGGGAATATACCCAAGAGAGGCCTTATCATACAACAAAAGTATATGCTCTACAATGTTCATAGCAGCATTGTTTGTAATAGCCAGAACCTGGAAACAACCTAGATGCCCTTCAGTTGAAGAATGGATGAAGAAAGTATGGAATATATACATATTAGAGTACTACTCAGCAGTAAAAAACAAGGACTTCTTGAAAGTTTTCAGGCAAATGGATGGAAATAGAAAACACTATCCTGAGTGAGGTAAGCCAGACCCAAAAAGAGGAACATGGGATGTACTCACTCATATTTGGTTTCTAGCCATAAATAAAGGACATTGAGCCTATAATTCGGGTTCTTAGAGAAGCTAAATAAGAAGGAGAACCCAAAGAAAAACACATAGGCATCCTCCTGAACATTAACTTTCATCAGGCGATGAAAGGAGACAGAGACAGAGACCCACATTGGAGCACCGGACTGAAATCTCAAGGTCCAAATCAGGAGCACAAGGAGAGAGAGCACGAGAAAGGAACTCAGGACCGCGAGGGGTGCACCCACACACTGAGACAATGGGGATGTTCTATCGGGAACTCACCAAGGCCAGCTGGCCTGGGTCTGAAAAAGCCTGGGTTAAAACCGGTCTCGCTGAACATAGCGGACAATGAGGACTACTGAGACCCCAAGAACAATGGCAATGGGTTTTTGATCCTACTGCACCTATTGTTTTTGTGGGAGCCTAGGCAGTTTGGATGCCCACCTTACCAGACCTGGATGGAGGTGGGTGGTCCTTGGACTTCCCACAGGGCAGGGAACCCTGATTGCTCTTTGGGCTGACAAGGGAGGGGGACTTGATTGGGGGAGGGGGAGGGAAAGGGGAGGCGGCGGTGGGGAAGAGACAGAAATCTTTAATTAATTAATAAAGAAATAAATAAAATTTTAAAAAATTATTAATTTTTTTTTCTTTTTTTTTTATTTTTAAAAAATATGACTTATTTTAAAGTGAAAACATGATAGGGGAATAATCTTCAATTCTCAGCCAGAAAATGTACATGAACATGTAGTGCTGTGGGATTTTTCTTTGTATGCTGTGATTACCATTGATAAATAAAGGAACTGCTTTGGGCCTATAGCAGGGCTATAGGGAAAGAAAACTAGGCGGGGAAAACTAAGCTGAATCCTAGGAAAAAGTTTGTGGATTCAGAGAGAATCCATGTAGCCCTGCCAGACACAGATCCTGGAACTTTAGCAGGTAAGCCACAGCCTTGCAGCTATACACAGATTACAACAAGTGGTCTTTGTTTCTAGCAGATTCTATTGAATTGGGAAAAGCTGCCCTCCTCCTTTGCTAACAAGGACTTTCCGTGTGATGACAGCATTCCATACTTTCTGGACGAACAATGAGGGAATATGAGTTAGTATCTGATGGCTTAATACTATTGACAGCTGTGAGTAGCTCTAGGCACTCTAGAACTTGGGAAGAGCTCAATACAGGAAAGAATAAGAGCTCCTTTATGTATTAATGGGAATCCACTTCTTAACATTATGAATGGTCTAGAAAGGAATAATTGGAATTCAGTTTTGTTTGCAGTCAGTTTTGCTATCATTGGGCAGGTTTAAGGCCCTTGGTGTTTTTATCTTTAAGTTTGCAGTAGTTAAAAGTATTCTGTGATACCTCATTGCCTACTGAATGGCCAACATTTGTTTCATGAATGCAGCCATGAGAGGCTGGTGTTTGGAAAGAGTCATAAACAGCTTTGAGATTTCTCATTATAGTGTTTGAACCCTGCTTCTCCTGCAGAGTATTGCTAATCACTAATCTTTCAGTGCTACAGAAGAGACTACCACATTGATATTTATATGTTTTAAATGATGTTTTTCTTCTTAACTAGCTTCCCTGGTCACATTTGTGTCTCTCTCTCCCAATCATAGAGTTGTTGGGAAGTAGTTTATTCACAGATGATAGTCTTAGGTGAAGCGTAAATTATTAAATATTGTACAAAGTTAAAATGTACAATTGCATGTTCTCAAAATGAGCAGTTAAATTGGCCAAAATTTAATGCAGCTCCATAATTATACTTTTTAATGATACTTTTATGGAATATTTATTCCAACAGCTTACCCATCTGTACACACATACCTTTTTTATTCTCTCCATGCATACACACCCATGCATATGATTTCCTGTTTATCTCATAACATTAAGTTTTTCCTATGAATATCTGAGTTATTTACAAGTGAGTACAATATAATACTGTCTTGACGCTATAATTTTAGCTAGAATTTTCACTCATATTATCTGCTATGCTGGCCAATGCATGTTCATGTGAATACACATAAATTTAACATAACATATTGGGTTTTTATAAGCCCATGAAAGTATTGTGCCTCACATGTATCTAAAACATACCAGATTTTTAGTAAATACTACTTTTTTTTTATTCTACCCCACCCTTCTATTTTCTTTTTTAAACACCAATTCTGTAGTTTTAAGTCATTTTTATCTTACTGTCTGTGCATATCTATTTCCAGTACTTTTGACTATAGTTTATTTTTAACTCTGGAGTCATAGCTCTGTAGTTGACATGCTTTCACTCCAGCCACCTCTACCCCATGCTGAACATGAGCATGGACACATAGACCCTCACTCTGGGCTCAGTTTCGTTCCATACATGAGATGCAAAGATCAATCTGAAACTATCAACTTGTAGAAGCATTAAAATCTTAAAATCTAAGAGTTTTTGAGTTTGATTATTATATCTATAGGCTTATCATGCTTAAAACTGAAAATTACTATATGGGTACTACTCTAGATAAAATAATGTTTCTCTTCCTTTCTTTAATCCTTTCCTCTTCTCTGTGTCCTTTCCCCCCTTTCTTTTTTTCTATCTTTACTTGATTTTATAAACATTTGATATTAAATAATGAATTTTTTTCATTATTGTAGAAGAAGCAATCATCTATTTGTCCACACAAATGTGCTGGTCTTTTCCTATTTCTGGCATGAACATCCTTTCTTCAGAGTTTCTTCCAGTGGGCATTTTAGGGGTTCAGACCCTAGTTCCAGAGACTTATGTCTCAACCACCAAGTTGGAGTCAGTTTCTGAAATCTTTAAGTCTCTGTTCAGTTGTGTCTTTCCAGGCTTGGTTACAGGAATTTGCATTTTATTCTACATTTATTTGTTTTTCTAATTAAACCTTTTATTACAAACAACTGCATTTCTGGGGGGGCAGGGGCTTTGCCCTGCCGCAATTTAATGTACTAGACTTTGTTGACTTCCAGTGGGAGCCCTTAACTATTGGGAAGAGTGGATGGGCAGTTGGCTGGAGAAATATAATGCAATTTACATTTAGGAATATATATTTAGGAATGCATTTAGAATATGTATTTAGAAATATATATAGGATATATTTTCCTAAATCTAACCTGCTCAGTCTGTATAATGTTTCTTATATGTACATTTTGATGACTAACCTTTTAGTTTCGGGTAACCAATTTGTGTCCTTCCCTGAAGACTATTTCTTTTATGTTCAATATTCTTTTGTTGCCTTTGTATAAAGTTGAGGCCTGTGAGCTTTTCACAGTCCATGTTTGCATAACTATTGTGTCATCATCACTTACCACACATTTGGACCCTCATTTTGGTGAGATGCTATATTAATCAGTATAGCTTCTGGCACTCATAGGAGACACAATCTCACAAAAAAAAATCCTAGTCCTCTGACTCTTATGATCTTTCTGCCCCTTCTTCCTTGCAATGTTCCCTGAACCTGAGGTCTACGAATGCTATGCAGATGTATCCATTGGGACTGGACTTCACAACAACTCTGCATTTTCGTTGACTGTGTCTTTTTGCAGTGCCTGTTGCAAAAAAAAAAAAATGCTTCCTTGATGAGGGGAGAGGAATACACTTACATGTATGTACAAGGAAAATGTTTAATTGTTAATGATTGTGTTTGTTTTATTTGTCTTTTTGCCCACTGTTTCTTATCTAGATAAAGGAGAGTGTGTTCATTGCAGCACAGAACAAGCGGTCAGTATCCATATGCTCCTCTGAATTCCCCAGCTCCTTCTGCAGTTACACATAGCATGCAATCAGTACATTCCGATGGAATGTGAGTAGAAATGCCATGTGGCATGTCTGAAGCAAAAATTAGACACGGCTTCTAGAATCAACACTACCAAGTGAAGAGTCACCCAAGTGAGCCATTCAGGCCAATTGGTGGTGCTGAGTGAATATGTCCATTTTATTTTGTTAAGCAATTGTATGTGCGGATTTTCAGAATGGCTACTGTTAATAAACATTGATGAAAACGTTATTAAGTTGTTAAAATTAAATATAATAACATAGAATTACTATGTACCCTCATAAATTGAAACTAATAAAATTACTTTTCTGTTATATGTTACCTTTTCTTCCAGTAAAACACTTTTTTTGTAATAATTACTTGGTCTATGTATTATTATGTCTCATGGGTCCTTAAGATTTAAATTGCTTCAAAAATGTTGTTGTGATTGACTTTGTAGTTGTGATTGACTTTGTATGTTCTAACTGACAAAATTTGATTAAAGAAAGTACAGAGTTATTTTCTCTGTACTTAAGAGAATCACTCAAACAATTACTTAGCTATCAACAAAAATTTATTGTCTATTTGATCATTCAGAGATTTGGGATATGCCATTAACCATTCATAAAAACACATACCTTTTAGTGTGAAGAACACAGCTTACAAGATTTTAAGTTCCAGAAACAAATCTTTATTTACAGAGTATTCCTGAGCAAAATAAGAAGCATCTGACTTAACATTCCTACAATAATTTGAGTGGTATACTGTAGAACATATTGTACTTATTTTTATGTGTAAGTCAAAATGTCATTGACTTGTTTTGTGATACTTTTGTCTATTTCTGTCTCTCTTTTTGTGCTTATGTTCATTTGGGTGTGGATGCATAAATGGATCCATGTATTTATGTATGCTTGTATTTTATGTGCATATGTGTGTATTTGTTCATGTCTGTGTTTTTGAAATTATTTTGTAATTATTTTTTAGGATCCACATGCACAATCAATGTGTATGTATGTCTGTTTATATGTGGGTTTGAGAAATTACTTTGCAATTTTTGTAATTACTTTTATATGTTATTTACTTCTTTTACTTTGTGATTCTTTCATCTTACTCTGCCTCTGTGTGCTTATTTTTGTTTGGGTATACATATATAAACAGATCCGTGTGTGTGTGTGTGTAAATATGTGTATGTATATTTGTTCATATGTGTGTTTTTGTGTATATATATATATCTGCATTTGTGTGTGTTTATAGGTGTATGTGTGCTTGTGTATGTATGTGTTTGTGTGTGTATGAGTGTGTGTGTGTATCTGTGTATGCAGGTCAGAAGACAACTTTGGGTATTATTCATTAGAAGCTGTCATGCACCTTGTGTTTTTTTTAAGGCAGCATCTCTCCTTTGAGTGTGCCTGACTTGGTTAGTCTTGATAGCAAGAAAGCTCCATGAATGCTGTTTTCTGCACTCCAGGACTGATATTATAAGCTTATACCATACTTGCATTTTATGTGGTGCTGGGGGTTGGGTTCAGGTCTTCATGCTTGCCATACAACACTATATATATGGACTGGACCACATTCACAGACTTTCATGGTTCTATTTCAGTCAGTTTCTATTTACTCTAATATTAAATTTGTTGCAGTAGTCTATGATGTGGGACAATGTTCTGTACCCTGTCCCTTGTATTTTAAATAAATGCTGATTGGCCAGTAGCCAGGCAGGAAGTAGAGGCAGGGCAATGAGAATAGAAGAATTCTGGGAATAACAAAGCTGAGTCTATAATCGTCATCGAGAACAGAGCAAGCAAGATGTGACTGCCTCACCAAAAAAGGTATCAAGCCACGTGACTAACATAGACAAGAATAATGGGCTGATATATTATAAGAATTAATTAATAAGAAGCCTGAGATAATAGGCCAACCAGTTTACTATTAATGTAGATCTCTGTGTAATTCTTTGGCACTGAATGAATGTAGGACCATGCAGGACAGAAACCTCCATCAACAAGTCTAGATAATAAATGCAATAATTTTCCTCACCTATTGAGTTCTCTCTTTCAAAAGCATATGAACTCTTTCACCAGAAGACTACAGCCTTTACCACTTTACAAAGATACCTTCTAAGGAAAATTAATGTGTCATAGTCTGGTCATGGCTACCAAATTGATCAAGAGATTTGTGTAGTAAAGTACTCACAGTACAAATGGTGGTATATTTATCTGGGATATTTGTAAACACAGTTTTCTGACTCTAAAATTAATACACAACTAGATAATTGTATTTTATATTTATAGATGCAAATTATAAACTCATTTTACTAGGTTATTAGTATAAATTCAATTTTATTGTCTACTAAAAGAATTACCTTCACTAATGAGTACGTAAAATAGAAACATATGGGCATGCTAATATGTACATATTTACATATAGTTATTTAAATATTTTTATGTGACTAAACACATTATATGGAGCAAGTAAAAAAAAAGAAGGATTTATGTCTCACTGTTTTTGATCACAGTGTTTTATGGTGTAAAGTTTAAGGTAGTAAGAAGTTACATCTGCTTGTACATATCTTGGAGGACCA
>NW_026068049.1:3675720-3679973 GCF_014885135.2 Alexandromys fortis | reverse complement strand
TTAAGTAAAAATAAATAAAAAAAAAAGAAAAAAATAAGAAACACATCTTAGCTTCAAAGTTGGTTATCATTTTGATGTAAACAGATGGCAGCCTACTGTTTTTCTCACTATAGCACATTTGTATTGCTCTATCTTTTGCTCTATTTAAATGCATACAAGGGAAATGCCTGTAACTTTTGTTTCCCTACCCCATAGGCTAACTTTGAACATACAAATCATTGGATTCAGTTTGATGAGTACTGGGAAATGCAGTATTTTACTCGAGTTTTCTTTAGCTATTGGAACCTTCCATAGTCTGTTACAATGTTTTATTTTTCTTTTTTTTATGCTTTTATCTCTGTGGGGAAAAAATGACATCATGGCTTTGATAGGGATTCTGCTAAATCTGTGGGTTGTTTTGGAAAGAATGGAGATTTTAATAATCTAATTCAGGCAGTTCATGAACATGGGGTGTGTTTGATTAGTTTATTTCTCAATGGCCTCTTTCAAATCCTGAAGTTTCCCATGTGAAGATCTTTTACCTCATGTGCTAAATTTATTCTTAGGTATCACATTCTTTTTGATGTCATTGGGTGAATCTTTTTATAAATTTCACTTTCATATATTTTACTTTCTGATTATTTTAGGTATTTTAAGTGGAATAAAAATCATGGTAGATAATGATATAAGTCTTAAATTGGTACATTGTAAGTAAATGAAAGTGCAATTTGGCTAGGAGATTTAGATATTGGTATTAGGTGAATACACAAATATGGTACAAGCAATTTATACATTTCTAATCTGCTAATATCTATTACTTGTAGCTTAATTAAGAAATATTTATAAGAACATTCAAATCTAACTTTGGGAAAGTAGAATATTTTATAATGAATTGTGATGACAAACCAAATATTTAAGGTTCTGGCAATGTGCAGATGTCACCCATAGCATAACCTCATACCATACCCCCCAACAAACCTTGCAATGCTGAAGCATGCATGGGCAACCCATATATGGTGGTTCTGTTGAACTTGTCCATATTGGGTTTCATGGTCTAAGCTGATGAGGGTAATTGACTAGGTCTCTTCCTCAAGAGTGTATCAGATCACATCACAGTGAGCCATCATGTGGGACTTGAACTAGAGACCTTTGGAAGAGTAGGCAGTGGTCTTAACCACTGAGCTCTACAGTCCCTAAACTCATAACATAACTGTTCATTAAATATCCAAAATGCAATGTGTGGCTTCTCCTTTCCCTTTGGATGGTCCACTCCAATTTTTCACTCCTGTTCTCTGAACTTTCCTCCTCCTCAAGTGTTCCTCTATGCTTATTTTCTCTTCTCTAATCCTTTTTTTCTTCTTTGACCCTTCCTCATACTCCTCTTTTTCCTCCTCCTTTCCTCTCATTCTCTGAACTGTACTATGGTATGGCTTTGCTTAGTCTGTTTCTACTTAAACTGTCAAGGGTTTTTCCATGAATTCTTCCTTTGAGAAGGCTAGAAAAAAAGAGGAATATTTACCTGATAATATCTTGCATTATTATCATGGAGAAATACATTGTAAATTTTGAGGTCTCTGCTATAGACTAAATAGTGACATATCAATGAAAAGTAAATCATACAGTGTTTAAAGGTATAATCACTGTGAAGAAACTTTTAGACCACTTACCTGGTGAGAGGGTTAGAAAAACAAAATCAACTATATAAAACTTAATTTGTAATGTTTACCAGTGCCACTATTTTCAAGGTACTCTGTATTTAGAAGAAACAATCTTGGTCACCTTGGCAGTTTGTAAAGATTCAGGATATTGAACTCTTATAGGTTGTAATATAACTAAACTCTCCCTCCTCACATGTTTTCTAGTAAATTAATGGTATAATGGAAATTTCAATATTCCTCATGATTGGACTCTGGGAGATTCTTCATAAAGGACTTTCATCTCTATATCAAGGGCAAAATATGATCTAAGAAATGACAGGGAGACACCTCATCTCTTGTAAAATATACAGTTACCAAACTAAAATTACATTAGCCCAATAAAATTAACATGCCCATGGAAGAATACAATAAAAAAATCTCATTAGTTTAAGAAAGTGACCTATGATAATTTCTTATACACTATTTTGCCCTAGAATTATATAGAAGTTCTTTTAAAATCCATAATGATAAAATAGTCTCTGGTTTTATTACAGTTGGAGGCCCTAGGTCATAAATGTGATTTGTGATTTAAATAATTTCTTACAACATTAACAAAATATTCTAAAGAAAGTCAGGAAAATCTACTTTTCATTGTTCCTTTCAATGTGATTATTCAAATCACATTTAAAAAGGTACATTTCTTTCCAAAATGTAAATGTTTTATCCCTGGTGTGTAAATATAGCCAGATAGCAACCTATCCCTCATTCTTTAGTCCATACATTCATATCTGAAGCTATAACATTCTCAATATAGAATGTTTACACATTTGGACTTTTACAATCTAAATCTTTTCAGTTCCCATAGATGTAGAGTTTATGTAATCAAAGAACCTTCAAAATGTGTATTTAATGAATCTAAAAACCCTAAAATGGAAATTGATTTAGTTAATTTTAAATCACCTGATCACAACAGAGCCACTGCTTTTTACATAAAACTCTCATTAGAAAAGCTTTAGGGCAATTCTTAATCTATATTTATAAATTACTTTTTCCTAAATATTCTATAGATAGATGCTTTTACCTTTGGTGAGACCAGAGATTTTCATGAAATCTTTAGTAGAATCATTTTATAAGTAATTATTTGTCTTTTTTCACTTACCCAACAGAGGGCACCTTTAGCCTCAACTCCTAACATCCTGTGCAGTAACGTCACTGGCTGCTTGGCTCAGGGCTCTTTCTCATGGATTACTGCCCAAACCCACTTCCCTGCCAAAGGGCACTCTTTCCATTTATGTCTACTGTGACTTTCAGATATGACAAATGTGTTCATAGGTCCACTTCCTGTTTAAGATCCATTATCCACTTTCCTCATCATGATGGTTAATAACATCATATAATATCATATAAGTTAAAAATGACAGTATATTCTCCATCAAATATTAAAACAAGGACTCTGCAAAGGATAATTAAATTTCTAATGCCATTTTTTCTGGGTCAACAGTAACTGTACAACACATTCTATCACATAAATAATATTCATCAAACCCCTTAATTTTTCTCTTCCAATTCAAAAGATTCTCACATGATACATAATTGTAATTCTTCAGTAGACTTAGCAAAAGGATTAAGAGGTACTTCTAGCCTATTGGAGGTGGTGGTACATACCTAAATTCCTCACACATATGAGTAAAGGCAACCTGTTTATTACCAATTAGAGGTCAGCTTAATCTTTATAATGAGTTCTAAACCAGTCATTTTGCCTGAAAACACACTGTATCAAAAGAAATAACAAGAAATCAAGTTGTAACTATTTACAAACAAATATTATTTATAGAAATTCATTTTCCTTGTTATTTTAAATACATAAATGCTTAGTCATTGAAAATATACTTTTTCCAAGTATTCTACATATGTATTCAGGGTTCAGAGAATGATGAAAACATTTACCTCTATTAAGAGGCTCACAGCTTCTTAGGGACTATAATTTATGATACAGCTTATTTCAGTTGCTGTTATATTACTGTGAAGAGACACCATGTCCAGAACAACTTTTATGAACAACAACAACAACAAAATCAAAAATTAAGTTGGAGACTTGTTTAGTTTTAGGGGCCTAATCTCTGATCTTCATGGCAAACATAAGACAAGTATGGTGCTGGAGCAGTGTCAGAGAGATATTTACATCTGATCTGTAGGCAACATGCAGAAAAAGAAAGATGGCCCTGGTGTGTGCTTTTGAATCCTCAAATCACACACCCAGTAACACACCTCTTCCAACAAAGACAAAGTTTGTAAACTTTCTCTAACAGTTCCATTAAATGGTGACTAAGCAGGCTAGCATCTGAATTGCAAGGCCATTCTCATTTAAACCACCACTCAGTGGGAAATATTTTATGGAGAAGAAAAATTTTAAGAAGACATCTAGAAAACAGATAAACTTTTACTTGTTGCTTTACATTCTAGCTCCAATCTATTCCTAAAGGAAATGGGCATTGAAGAAAAAACAACACTGCTTGGCCGATAGCTTAGATGTATTCTGAGCTAGCTTTTACATCTTAAATGAAACCATTTCTATTTTTTTTTACCATGGGCCCATGGTTTGCTACCTCTTGCTTCTTGGGCAGCTACATGCCATCT
>NW_026068049.1:3673546-3675511 GCF_014885135.2 Alexandromys fortis | reverse complement strand
AGCCTGGCTATATTCTGCCCTGTCGTAGACCAAAGCAGTTTTATTTATTAACCAATAAGAGCAACATATACAAAAGGACATCCCACATCAGGGGTGAGTTTTAAAAATGAAGGTTTAGAATTCAGTTTGTGTTTGGAAAGACTCCTTTGGAATACAGTAGTTCAATGACCAAGGGATGTACACCAGATGCTGGAAATCAAAGCTTGGGGAAAGTGATAAGGAGATAAGGGAGGAAACCCTTCCCCAAATAGGGCAATCAAGGGGAGCACTATGCTGTGTAATTTATGTAAACTAAATTTCTGTCTTTATTCTTCCTGTAAGATATGGCTTCTCCCATTTAGGGTTTTTCGTCCCTGAGAATTTCAAACTTGTAAATAATGTGTTTGTATTTCCTTCTCCTTTCCCCTTTAATTCTTTCCTCATCTCCTCCAACCCTTCACTCTCAAATCCATGTGTGTTGTTTTAAGACCACTGAGTCCACTTAGTGCTGCCTATTGTGCATGGGTTTAAGGTCATCTATTGGAACACGAATAATCTCTTGTTGGTGGTGTCTCTAGAGTGAGCTGACTCATATAGGACTAAGACTTCATGAGCTTCTCTCACATCAATATTGGAAGTTTCATTGGCTTGATCTTGTGCTGTAGGGATAAGCCCAGCCCATTAGGGGGTGTGTTCACCTCAGGCTAATGTTTACTTATAAATCTAGCTAGAGTGAGCCCACCACTCTCTCTGCTTCCCTGTTCTCTGCAGGAACCGGTGGTTCTATAAGTCTATTTCCCCATTAAAGCTGTATATATTATTACAATCTATCTGAATTCATTTACGCCGATACATTGTGCAAGTCTTGTGCATGCAGTCACAGGTGCATGAGTTGATATGTACAATGACCCTGTCATGACCACCAAATAATATTTGTCCTCCAGATGTTCTCTAACTCTGGTTCTTACAATCTTTGCCTCCTTTTTCATAATGATTCCTGAGCTTTGGAAGGAAAAAATGTGATATAGATATGCCATGTTGAGATGTTCCCTCCACAGTCTCTTGTTCTGTGACTATTAACCATTGTGGGTCTCTATATTAATCAACATTTACTTCAAGAAAAGAGTTTCTCTTATAAGGGTTGAGAGATACACTTGTCTATGAGCATAAAGATAAGAACTTACTAGGTAGTCTGCTTTATGTCATTTCAGACAATAATAGAATTGGGTTTTCCCCTGTTGTACAGAGCCACTTGTTTTGTTCCTGGCCACCTAGACCTAAAATAACCACACAGAAACTGTATTTATTAAATCACCGTTTGGCTTATTATCTCTAGCATCTTATTGGCTAGCTCATACATTTTAATTTAACCCATTTCTATTAATCTGTGTATTGCCACATGGCTTTGGCTTACCACCAAGGTTCCATCTGGCGTCTCTTTCTAGCAGGACTACATGGCTTCTCTCCACCTTCTTTCTCCCAGCATTCATTTTAGTTTTCTCTGCCTAGCTGTGTTCTGCCCTGCTATAGACCCAAAGCAGTTTCTTTATTCATTAACCAATAAAAGCACCACATATACAGAAGAACTTCCTACATCATTCCCCTAAGATCTGTGAGATGAGAAAGATTTTCTTTGTAGCAGATAGAAAGCACTATAGAAAAATCACAGTCAAAAATCAAAATACAAAGTTGTGAAACAGAGTCACAGGGGACATATCTACAATATACTCCCATACCCAAGGCTTAGGGAACATTGCAGAAGGGCTGTAAGAGCAAGTGGATCAAAAAAATTCTATGTCTCCTACAAAACTATAAGCTATACTCATAAGTTCTCACCAATATGATTGCCTAAATGAGAGAAGAACATCAATAACAACAATAGACATGCCAAGTGGACAGTCTAAAGCCCATGAGGTCTTAATACTACACATGGAACTACAGGCAACTGAGAAAAATTGGGAGTGGAAGAGCTGTTTTTTTTTTTTT
>NW_026068049.1:3637059-3664902 GCF_014885135.2 Alexandromys fortis | reverse complement strand
TTAGAATTCAGTTTGTGTTTGGAAAGACTCCTTTGGAATACAGTAGTTCAATGACCAAGGGATGTACACCAGATGCTGGAAATCAAAGCTAGGGGAAAGTGATAAGGAGATAAGGGAGGAAACCCTTCCCCAAATAGGGCAATCAAGGGGAGCACTATGCTGTGTAATTTATGTAAACTAAATTTCTGTCTTTATTCTTCCTGTAAGATATGGCTTCTCCCATTTAGGGTTTTTCGTCCCTGAGAATTTCAAACTTGGAAATAATGTGTTTGTATTTCCTTCTCCTTTCCCCTTTAATTCTTTCCTCATCTCCTCCAACCCTTCACTCTCAAATCCATGTGTGTTGTTTTAAGACCACTGAGTCCACTTAGTGCTGCCTATTGTGCATGGGTTTAAGGTCATCTATTGGAACACGAATAATCTCTTGTTGGTGGTGTCTCTAGAGTGAGCTGACTCATATAGGACTAAGACTTCATGAGCTTCTCTCACATCAATATTGGAAGTTTCATTGGCTTGATCTTGTGCTGTAGGGATAAGCCCAGCCCATTAGGGGGTGTGTTCACCTCAGGCTAATGTTTACTTATAAATCTAGCTAGAGTGAGCCCACCACTCTCTCTGCTTCCCTGTTCTCTGCAGGAACCGGTGGTTCTATAAGTCTATTTCCCCATTAAAGCTGTATATATCATTACAATCTATCTGAATTCATTTACGCCGATACATTGTGCAAGTCTTGTGCATGCAGTCACAGGTGCATGAGTTGATATGTACAATGACCCTGTCATGACCACCAAATAATATTTGTCCTCCAGATGTTCTCTAACTCTGGTTCTTACAATCTTTGCCTCCTTTTTCATAATGATTCCTGAGCTTTGGAAGGAAAAAATGTGATATAGATATGCCATGTTGAGATGGTCCCTCCACAGTCTCTTGTTCTGTGACTATTAACCATTGTGGGTCTCTATATTAATCAACATTTACTTCAAGAAAAGAGTTTCTCTTATAAGGGTTGAGAGATACACTTGTCTATGAGCATAAAGATAAGAACTTACTAGGTAGTCTGCTTTATGTCATTTCAGACAATAATAGAACTGGGTTTTCCCCTGTTGTATGGAGCCACTTGTTTTGTTCCTGGCCACCTAGACCTAAAATAACCACACAGAAACTGTATTTATTAAATCACCGTTTGGCTTATTATCTCTAGCATCTTATTGGCTAGCTCATACATTTTAATTTAACCCATTTCTATTAATCTGTGTATTGCCACATGGCTTTGGCTTACCACCAAGGTTCCATCTGGCGTCTCTTTCTAGCAGGACTACATGGCTTCTCTCCACCTTCTTTCTCCCAGCATTCATTTTAGTTTTCTCTGCCTAGCTGTGTTCTGCCCTGCTATAGACCCAAAGCAGTTTCTTTATTCATTAACCAATAAAAGCACCACATATACAGAAGAACTTCCTACATCATTCCCCTAAGATCTGTGAGATGAGAAAGATTTTCTTTGTAGCAGATAGAAAGCACTATAGAAAAATCACAGTCAAAAATCAAAATACAAAGTTGTGAAATAGAGTCACAGGGGACATATCTACAATATACTCCCATACCCAAGGCTTAGGGAACATTGCAGAAGGGCTGTAAGAGCAAGTGGATCAAAAAAATTCTATGTCTCCTACAAAACTATAAGCTATACTCATAAGTTCTCACCAATATGATTGCCTAAATGAGAGAAGAACATCAATAACAACAATAGACATGCCAAGTGGACAGTCTAAAGCCCATGAGGTCTTAATACTACACATGGAACTACAGGCAACTGAGAAAAATTGGGAGTGGAAGAGCTGTTTTTTTTTTTTTTTTCAGAAAAGAGCACACAATTGGTTGTCCAGTGACAAATAGTGAGCCTTGAAAACACACAAACAAGTAACATTGCATAGACTGAGTCAGTTACATTTAGAAATACATATGTATACACATATACATGAATACATACAATAATAATTATTGATAAAACAGCTCATGGATTATGAAAAATACATGTGAGTGATTAAGGGGAGGAATGGGAAAGTAGAAATGTAATTAATTATATTATAGTCTAAAAAAAGTCAAAAGAGCTAGAAGCCCTATCATTATACCTATGACTGGTGCCTTAATTATGTCAAAACCTATGACTCGCTAGGTCATAGTCTCTATAATGATTTTACATGTAAACATATGTGTTTTCCATGTTGACTCCCTTCTTCCTCAATATATTTAAATTATTTTGTTATTCAGACCTTATTCCCCACCTACCTGTGATACAACCTAAATATTTTTAGGATTAATGCTTTAATATTATTTTGTTGGTTTTGTTGATAAATATTGAGAATCGATTCTACAGTTGTCCATATGGGAGAATATCACTGTCAGGTGGTCTGGTTTAAATTCCTCTCACTAGCCACTACCAAGAGCAAGTTCTACAGACAGCCATTGCCTCAATTTCCTCTATTTAAAATATGATGGCAATGAGTTCTGTCTTACATAATTGTTTGAGAATTAAATATTATTCAAAATGAGACTCTAGTAAATGGTTTATGCTAAATAATAAATGGTATATGCAATGTTATCTTCATTATAAAAATGTCTTACATTTTGTGAGTGTGTGTATATGTGGATCTATGTGTGTGCACTCACATGTGCGTGTGTGTGTGTGAACATGTGGAGGCTGGAGACTGATGTCTGGTGTCTTTGTCGCTTGTTCTCTACCTTATATTTAGGGACAAGTTGTCTCACTACATGGATTTTTCTCACTATATAAGTTTACTGTGTTCACTTGGCCAATGAGCTTTAGGGTTCCACCTGTCTCTTTCCAGAGAGTGCTGGGGTGACAGATATATGTTATATCACCTAGATTTTACATGAGTGCTTGGGATCCCAAGTTAGGTCTTTGTATTTGAGTGATGGCATTTTAGTTACTGATCCATCTATGCAGACTTGAGTATTATTTCTGAAGATAGTTCAGAGTATAGAAAAGAAAGACAGACAATAACAGCAACAAATCTATCACTCCACTAAATACAAGGCCTTTGTCCTCTTTTTGTGTCAATAGAAATCAGCACTTAACAGAATAAATGGTTCTTTTCAGGTATTACTTGATTTACTCAGTTAACAAAAGTCCACTGTTGTTGACTGAGGTTTCTGTCCTGCCCATTTCCCACAGTCATTAAATCCCAAAGAAATCATACAGAGCTCTACATTAGTTATAAACTAATTGGCCTAGTAGCTCAGACTTCTTATTAAATCTTATATTAGCCCATTACTCTTGTCTGTGTTAGCCATGTAACTTATTCGGCCAGGCAGTCACATCTTGTTTCTTCTGTGGCTGAGTCACAACTGGAGATTGAACTTCACTCTTCCCAGAATTCTCCTGTTCTCATTTTCCTCCTAGACTTCCTGCCTGGTCATCACCGGCCAATCAGCATTTTATTAAAAATGACCATTGTCTCACAGCACACTGTCAGTCTTTGGCTTTCCTCACTCTTCATTGTGTTCATTTAGTCCTCACTTCATCTAAGGATACATGTTATCTATATTGTCTCCCACTAGGAATTTCAGTCCTTAGGTTATCATTTAAAGCTTTGTTTTTTAGAATTTCACAGAAGCAACCTGCAGCCTCATTTGTCATTTGTTTACCAAATGAACTGTCCTGATCTTTCTCTCTCTCTCTCNTCTCTCTCTCTCTCTCTCTCTCTCTCTCTGTGGTTATTTTTTTAAAAAAGAAAACAATCTTTTTTCATTTTACTTACCAATCCCAGTTCCCAGTCCCTCCCCTCCTCCCATTCCCCTCACTTCCTCCCCCCAATCCACTCCTCAGAAAGGGTAAGGCACATTGCTTTGGAGAAGGTCCAAGGCCCTCCCTGCTATATCTAGGCTGAGCAAGGTATCCATCCAAAGAGAATGGTTTCTCCAAAAGCCAATACAAGCAATAGGGATAAACTCTGGTGCCACTGCCAGTGGCCCCGCAGTTGGCCCTAGCTATACAACTGTCACCCACATTCTGAGGGTCTAGTTTGTTCCTATGCTGGTTCCTTCCCTGTCCAGATTAAGTTGGTGAGCTCCCATTAGCTCAGGTAAATAGTTTCAGTGGTTATCCCCATCCATGGTTTTGATCTCTTTGCTCTTATTCTCACATTCACACTCTTCTACTGGACTTTGGGAGCTTAGCCCAGTGCTCCGTGGGTTTCTGCCTCTGTTTCCATCAATTGCTGGATGAAGGTTTTGTGGTGACATTTAAGATAGTCATCAATCTGACTACAAGGCAAGGTCAATTTGAGCAACCTCTCCTCTCTTGTTTAGGTTCTTAGCTGGGGTCATTATTGTCGATTCCTGAGAATTTCTCTAGTGCCAGATTTCTTACTAGCCCCATAATAGCTCCCTCAATTAAGATATCAGCATATCTAAGTAGAAACTTTTAGCAAAGTCCCTAGCTGTCTTGATTGTGTGAATACTGTAGATTCTAACTGTGCGGTTGTATGGAACTCTGTAAGAGAAAGCTTTAGGAACAAACACAGTGAGACTGTGCCCATCTTTGTGGACCTTGCAACCTTTGCTGACCTGATTTCTCCATGCCTCAGTGTTTCTGCTAGAAAAAGGTAATTTTTCTAAACAGTAATTTAAGATGCTTAGTTCAGTTCCTGGCAGAAGCCAGGACTCAGCAAATTGTGGCTGCCATTATTCATATCCTTCTCTTGGAGTTTCTGAATTATAGGTATACATATGAATCTTCCCAGTTCTGTCTCCTATATCACAGTGACAACAAGTCACAATGAAAATGTCAACCATGACTCCTTTATTCTGCCTGTATTTTCTCTAGCTTCCAGCATCGGCATCATTGAGAGCTCACACATGCCAAGTACACAGAATCACATCTGTATTCTTCCTCAGATAAGCAGCAGGATCAAGAAGTTCATTTCCAATATTGCCATATCTTGAGCTTGTTATATCCTTCATGTATCATTTCTTAAATCTCTGGTTCCTTTCTCTACAAGCAGAGTCTTGAAACTGACCTCAGTTTTGCTATACACACACACACCCAGTCTGTTTGTTCTTGTTTATTTTTTCTGGTTTCTCTTCCCTAGATTACTAGCAAGTATCAAAAATATCTAATTTCTTTACTGGTTGTTCTCTGTATTTTACTAAACTTTTCTGTACTCTTATTTAAACCACCACTATTGTATGAATCACTCATCACCCTCTCTGTATGCACCACCATTAGTTCCTGCTTCTAATGATGAGATTAAATTCTTCCACAGACCATCATTAGCAATTAAGAGCCCAGAGACTCTTTCTTGCATCAGAATTTATTTACTAATCTTTTCTTTAGTATTTTTGCATTTTCAGATATTTTATCCTATTTACTCAAACTTCAGTTCTATATTTTGACTCAACAATGGTTAAACTCATGTGAGTTTGAACACACAGGTGTCTCATTAACGATCAAAACTGCCAAGAGAATGAGCACAAAAATTTCAAATATAGAAACCGACACTGACTTGAATGCATTCTCTGAAGGAATTTCAGTATAAACTAAATCCTAATATATGAATCCACTTTGAAGTAAATATGCAGAATTTTTCATATGTCAGTTACCTTGTATTTCTTATAATTTTTCAAATATTCTCCATATTAACTGAAAATAATTTTTAATATTTTGAGACTATAATTAATCTGCACAATTTGTTCTTTCCTCCCTCTAAACACTCCTATATATCCCTTTGCTCTCTCTTGAATTGATAACCTCTTTTTCTTTAATTTAGTCTGTGCATAAATAAATGTGTGTGTTTGTATGTGTGTGAAGAGGAACAAGGAGTTTGTTGTGATGTTATATCTCCTATAAACTTCAAAACTTATGCCTATTAAGTCTCACCAAAATGGTGCCTAAACATGAGGTGAACAGGGACAGAATAGACATTCAAATACGGAAGTGGGAAATTTCATAAGGCAAATTTCAACCTTACACAATGAGCTACAGGCAACTGGCGAATGCTGAATGGGTATAACAAGAGGATTGTATAGATTTTTATAACAATTAGCACTTAAGGAGTTGCCACAATGATAGTAATGAGACTGAAAAACCTAGAAGTAGGGATAAACAGGTCATGATGTTTTATGGTGTGGTGTTTATACTGTTGAAACTAATTATTTGTCACACTCAATGGTGAAAACCGTAGCTGTGATTTATGTATCATTCATTCATCAAATCCCACATGCTGCTCTAATGTAACCTAATGTAACAAGGACCTCACATAACTACCTTAGCATTTGTGCTCGTTTGCATTTTTTCTGATGTTATTCTTTATAGATAATTTATTTTCAGAAAAGCATATTGTTTTAAAACAACTTCCACCAAGTCTTTAAGATGACTGAATTACAGAATGCACACCAAAGATTCCCCTGCATTCCTTACTCTTTAAAAATGACTCTGCTTTTGAGAAGACTGTCAAGAACTGCACATCTGATCCTGCTTCTGCCTCAAGGTCAAGGGTTTCTTCATTATGAGCTAAGAGAGCCGAACGTTGAGCCGTATCCAGTGCCTTTTAGACAAGGTTAGTCTCCTGTGTCAGCTCTAGTAATGCTTTAAATATGGAGCAGACACTGTTGCTTGGGGAAAACCTTCTAAACTTTGAGACTAAGAAATAGTGAGTCTATTAAAGAGAGGTTAGTATTTTTTCTTTCTTTCTTTCTTTCTTTCTTTCTTTCTTTCTTTCTTTCTTTCTTTTTTTTTTTTTTGAATTTATGGAGACAGGGTTTCTCCATAGCTTTTTGGTTCCTGTCCTGGAACTAGCTCTTGTAGACCAGGCTGGCCTCGAATTCACAGAGATCTGCCTGCTTCTGCCTCCCAAGTGCTGTTTTTTTTTTGTAGTTTTGAGTACCAGTGTGTAAATAGCAAAATGGCACTTCAATCAGTTTGAAAGGATTCAAATAATTAGCATCAGAGAAAAAGTTCATCCTTGACACAAATGATACTAGTATTTTTCAGAAATTATCATGCATCTGCATTTCTTAAAATGGGCTTGTTTCACTTTTCTAATATAATGAGTTCCAGAGGCAATGAAATAAGCCTGACATTTCCCACAGGAGGCACAGAACAAAATTAATGAAATCATATAGCAAGGAATGACTATTCCTTATACTGTCATAGGCGAGAAAAGGGATTGTTAGGAAAAAAAATGTGAGCCTTTCAATTCCAGTTTTGTCAATTGCCTGCCATATTAGTTCTCGGGTAGAATAAATATTTTGAGTATGAATAATAAGGTGGGCGAGTTTAGCATCATTTAGTTTGTAATTTTTAGGACCCAATTTTGTGTTCAATCACTTGTATAGTTAAGGTATTTTCCAGTTGTAGGAATGACTTCCAAATATTTTCCTTTAGCCATGTGTGCTGACTTCTCTGCATTTTTACATTAAGGTTCAAAGATACAGTTTGTGCATATGAAAACGTGAGGGAAAAGTCTCTAGGGTGTCTTGTTTGATGTGTGATGGCCTTCTGTATATGTGTTGTTTTTATTGGTACATGAATAAAGCTGTTTTGCCCAAAGGTTTAGCAGTTAAGTAGGGAAAGACAAGACACCATGTAGCTGCTGAAGGATAAAGATGCCAGAACATTACCAATAAGCCACAACCTAGTGGCGATACATAGTTTAAGAAATGTGTTAATTTAATATATAAGACCTAGGTAGGAATATGCCTGAGCTATTGGCCAAACAGTGTTGTAATTAATGTAGTTTCTGTGTGTTTATTTGGGACTAAATGGCTGCAGAACCAGGCAAGACAGAAAATTCTGTCTACACTTGTTCATGACAATTTCACCTTTTATAAGTAGGCAAGTATTTATAGTATCATCCAAAGTATGTATTCATATCAATTTTGCAATATAATTGCAATTCAATTCATCTTACAATAAAATTGTGACTTCAAAATATATTTGCATAATACAATTGTGATTATTTTAAAAGATAGTTAACTATTAATAATAATTGTATTTTTATTATTTGTGGCAAAATATCCCATGTTCACCTTAATATTCAAATCCAACTGCCTTAGCTTCCTGTGAGCTGGGACTGGTGGCATGTGCCTTGATGCACAGGTATTAACTTAGTCGTTTTAGTTATTTATACTCGCTATTTAATAAGTGTTATCCAATAAAACTTTTTTCTATCTCTGAGTGGCAAAATATGAATTAAAAACATAGTTGTTATTTGCTAGGTGCAATGGCAAAAATGGCAAAGCCACTGATTATGGGATTGCTATGGAGACTGGAGGAAGACAATGCTTGGATCATGAGGGTTATTTTTTTATAGATTTTTATTGAGCTTTACATTTTTCTCTGCTCCCCTCCCTGCCTCTCCCCTTCCCTTCAACCCTCCCCCAAGGTCCCCATTCTCAAAATCCTAGTGAAATTCTTCAAAGACCCTGAAAGAATGGTATTCAACTTCATATGGAAAGGCAAAAAACTCAGGATAGCCAAAACAATCCTGTATGATAAAAGAACTTCTGGAGGCATTACAATCCCTGACTTCAAACTCTACTACACTACAGAGCTACAGTACTGAAAACAGCCTGGTATTGGCATAAAAACAGACAGGAGGACCAAGGGAACTGAATCAAAGACCTGGATATTAATCCACACACCTCCGAACACCTAATTTTTGACAAAGAAGCAAAATTACCAGATGGAAAAAAGAAAGCATATTTAACAAGTGGTGCTGGCATACCTGGATATCAACATGTAGAAGAATGAAAATAGGCCCATCTCTATCACCATGCTCAAAACTAAAGTCCAAATGGATCAAAGACCTCAACATAAAGTCAGCCACACTGAACCTCATAGAAGAGAAAGTGGGAAGTACACTTGAACGCATTAGCACAGGAGACCACTTCCTAAATATAACCCCAGCAGCACAGACACTGAGAAAAACAATTAATAAATGGGACCTCCTGAAACTGAAAACCTTCAGTAAAGCAAAGAACATGGTCAACAAGACAAAACAACAGCCTACAGAATGGGAAAAGATCTTCACTAACCCCATATCAGAGAGAGGTCTGATCTCCAAAATATACAAAGAACACAAGAAATTGTTCATCAAAAGAACAAATAATCAAAAAAAATACAGACCTAAACAGAGAACTCTCAACAGAGGAATCTAAATTGGCTGAAAGACACTTAAGGAAATGTTCAACACTCTTAGTCTCTGAGTCGTGAGATTAAGGAGAGCTTTAGGGACATAGTAGATCTTCCCTCTGTCTTTGTTTCACTCCTTTACAGCACAAGCCCCCGCATAACATTAGTGAAGATTTAAAAACAAAGCATTGATTCCATAATGACCCACATTAGAAAATTATTTTTCAAACTTTATGTCTAGTTATGCCAATGAGTTATTTATATTGAACAGGCTTTCTGATTCTTTTTTAGCTGTTTTTTGCCTAACAGATTGGGCAAATATCTGAAGCGATTCTAGACTTAGAGCCTTAAGGAAGACAAGCGAACCTTTTGTCTGGATCTTAGTTGCAGACATGGAGTTTTTCGAACTACCAAAGCTTTTGGAAATCTAGTTACTTCTGTTTTAAAATAAGGGAGTCCTTTTTCTGCAGGCTTGTGGATCCTGGTTGCTTATACATACTCTGCTGGGCGAGCCTAACGCACAGTAACTTTTAGACTCACTGGTTAAAGAAAAGGACCATGAAATTGAGAAAAGAACATGTTGAAGTGGGGTTTTATAGGATTTTGTGTTGAATAGTTGGGGGAATATATGATCACAACACAAAATATATATGAAAATTTTAAATAATAGAGTAAAAATATTTAAATGGAGATATTTTTATTCCACCATGATAGAAAGTTCTAAAGAACTGTGCTTTTAAATGTTAACACAATATCTACATGGAAATGGCGCTCATTAGATGCTAATGTTAGTACCTAAAATTCCTGAATCTCCAAAACATGTTTTTGATTGCCTACTGAAGTTGTGATGCTAAATATGCATTGTTTTCTATTCTCTGGTGCTGATGAAGCCAGCAGGCGTACTCCCTAATTTCTGTTTTTACTGTTTTGACCTTTTGTGGATGGCGAGACTCTTTTGTGTTTTTAATAAATGCTCAGCAAAGAACAGTAGAAAGCACATGGAGAATGGAAATGAGCATTTTAGACAATTTATGTAAGGAACTGTGGGGAACCCATACGGGCCAAGAAAGCTCTGCAAATACCTGGCAAGATTCCCTCCTCTCCATCTGCCTAGCTGCTTTTCCTCTCATGGGAAATCTACATTGGCTGCAAAAGAGGAGACCCTGTCTGGCCTTCAGTCAACAACACTTCTGGGCACACAGTATATTCTATGTTCCACCTGCCTACTAGGAATAGCCAGCTTCAGGGGACAAGAAACTCCTTGTAGAGGACACACTGTGGACAGGACAGACTCTGAACTCATTACCAAAGAACCATTTGTTGGCCCACAAACTAGAACAACTTCCAAAATGTTTTTTTTTTTTTCTATTTTGAAATCTCCTGGAAAAAAATAAGACAAAAATAAAATTTTCATAAAATAAAAAAGGAAACATAAGGAGAAAAATATTATCAATGGAAAAGATTCCCTGGCTAGTGACATGAAAAATATTGTATTTCTCAAAATATCAATATTGGAATGCTGGTGACAAATTACTTTCCAAGATAATTTTAGAATAAATGTTATCTAACATTTCTCAAAATATGTTTTAGTACAATTTCCCATTTGTGCATGTGTGTGAGTACAAAATGACTTTGAAGTTTTTTTAATTTAAAAAAAAAGTAGCACATTCCTTTTATTACAAAAAAAAAATGTCTTCATTGGAAAACATTCCTCAGGCTGGGCATGGTCATGCATGATTTTAATCCCAGAATTTGAAAGTCAGAGGCAAGTAATCTTTGTGAGTTCCAGGCCAACAAGGTTGCATCATACCTTGTTTAGAGAAAAAGGAGGATAAGAATACACAGATGAAAGAGATGCAGAAGTTGAGGAGGAGGAAGAGGGGCAGGGGAAGGAGGAAGGAAGGAAGGAAGGAAGGAAGGAAGGAAGGAAGGAAGGAAGGAAGGAAGGAAGGAAGGAAGGAAGGAAGGAAGGAAGGAAATACTGATGTGTAATAACATGGTACATGATGTTCTGGTTCTTGTTGGGAAATTTTAGAGGGATAAGGTTTATAAGGCCACATTTGGGAAAATATGATCTATTGCCATTACAGATTTGGAACATGTTGAGGCCAAATATTAGCAGCAAGTTAATAAAACAGTACCTGTAAATTTTATTTCATAATATTCAGGAATTCAAAGAGAGTACTCCCTAATATATATGATTTTTAATTTTATTTTTGATATTATAATTACAATATTTCACCTCTTTTTTGTTTTTTGTTGTTTGTTTTTTGTTTTTTGTTCCAAGACACGTTTCTCTCTAGCTTTGGAGCCTGTCCTGGAACTAGCTCTTGTAGATCATGCTGGTCTCAAACTTACAGAAATCGACCTGCCTCTGCCTTCCATGTGCTGGGATTAAAGTTGTGTGTCACCATCACCCTCCTTCTTTTCTTTACTCTCTTTAAAGCCTTCCCTTATACCCATTTCCATTTTTCTTTCAAATTCATGGCCTCTTTTTTCACTAATTGTTATTTTGCATTTTGTGTGTACACAATTCTAGATATAACCTGGTCAATTGGTGCAATGCTAGTTTTATGGCGTTTTCAGAGCCGCTTACTTGGCACTGCTCAGCTAGTTGGTTTGACCTTTCCTGGAGAAGACCTGCTTTCCTGCTCATAGTTTTCCTCAGTTGCCTGTATTTCCTATGCATGGTTGAGACCTCATGGGCCTTTCCCTCATTCACTTTGGCCTGCCTGTCCACTAGTGTCCTAGGTGTTCAGCTCACATTATTTTTTTTATTTTTAATATATTTTTTATTGATTCTTTGGAAATGTCACATCATGCACCAAATCCCACGCACTTCCCAGTCTCTCCATATCTGCCCTTCACCCTTGTAGCATTCCCCCACAAAGGAAATTTTAAAAGGAAATTAAAAATAAAAATATCAATTAAAAACAAACAAACAAACATGAAAACACCAACCAAAAAAAAACAAACAAAAACATGTTTCCCTTCTCTTTGCTGCTTCTCCATCACCTTTTCTTTTTATCTTAGTGGACCTGGGAGTTGTATGTCATGCTTTTGTCCAAACAACTTCGCCTGCAAATGTTCACTGTGTAATGAGTAGTCTGGTATATCATCAATACTGGTCCCTCACCAAAACGGCTTCCCAGACATCCTGCAGTTGTCCTGAGTCATGGAGATCCTGTGGCTGTGGTTTTGTAGGACCAGCCTCCTCATGGCTCCAGCATGTCATACACAGGGTTGATGTTGATGTGCGCCAACTCAATGCCTGGATGTGTGCCTGGGTAGCTGAGTTTATCAGTCCAGGCCACTGGGACTGACCAGTTTAGGTGAGAGGTGGGGCCAGATTTCTCAAGTGATGGGAGGGGCATCTCTTCTATCCTATAAGGGGCCAAGCCAGCTCTGCCATGTTAAAGCTCATCAGTCACTGTACAAGGGCTGGCAAGGTGTGGGGCCAGCTCTTCCAGGGCCAGTGAGGGGTGTTACAGCCTCAGCACCCCCCTTGGACTTCAACACTAATGGCTCCCATGGGCCTCTTGTAGTAACATAGGCAAAGTATATCAACACAGACCTTAGCTGTTGTTGAACATGGACTCAACATGCCCCTCAGCAGCATATTGGGTCTGAAGATCACCATGACCATGGGTGGCAACTCAGTCCACTCAGATTGGTAAGGACTCAGTGGTTCCCAGACACTGACATGGTCCGCTGAGGTGTCCCAGACCCTGGGCATTTGTACAGCCTTCAGTGTTTAATAGGACCCAGAAATATCAGCAGTAGGGTCACAGACTCAGACATGGCCCTAGACTGCAGCTTGGGCCTGGACATCATAATGGCACTGGGTGGAAGAGCAGGCCACTCAGATCAGTACAGCCCCACTGCCAGTGTGGTTTTTAGATTCCAACTTGGCCCCATGTGGTGGATTATCCATCCCCTCCACCTTTCCCTGCCACCTGTCCTGGCTTCCATGTGGCCCTTGGAGGCAATATGGATCATGGACAGCAAAGAGACAAGGGTTGTAGTAGGATCACAGACCCACACATGGCCCGAGACTGCAGCTCAGCCTGGTATTCAGTTCACATTTGGGCCATTGTGTTAGTAAGATTTTATAGGTGTAGTATCTAATTTTTTGAGGAGACACAATCTCACAACAAACTCCGTGATTCTCTGGCTTTTACAATCTTTCTGCCCTTTTGTCCACAACGTTCCTTGACTATTACACGTGGGAGGGTTTTCAATATGACTTGTTCTGGTATTTTTTAACCACATATTATAAAAATGACGTGTAGTCATCACTTCTCTATTCTTGTGGTAAAATAGCATGGCCAAGACAATTTAGAGCAGATACGATTTATTTGGTTTATGGTTCCAAATCTTCAGAGTCCATTATGATGGAGTAGAAGCAGTAGGTGGCAGGCTCTGGAACAGCAGCTGAAAGTGAATGTTTTGAATCACAAAAAGGATGCAAAGAGAGTGGACTCAATTGTAAACTGTTGAAGGCTTTTGGAACCTTAACACCATTTCCCAGTGGCATTCTTTCTCCATTTGCACAGTTCCTAAACTTACCAAAACAGTGTCTCCACCTGCAAAGTAGGTTTTCAGACACCCAAGAATATGGGGACATATCATTTAAACCAACACATAATCACTGTGTGTAAAGCCAGATTCCTAGCACGTATACTGCAAAGTATTTCCAGATCCTATGGACAACCCCTGTATTTCCCTCATTTTGTATTCTCACCGGCCTTGTGGCATGCCTTTAACAACACCAAGATAAAAGTGGTGCCATTAACTTCCCACCAGAAAGTTGCGGAGATTCTGCTTTGTTTCATTACCAACCTTACCTTCTAAAACCAGGAACGCCACTGTGCAAACATTGAGACCACAGTTGTAAAGACAGGCTACTGAGGTGCACAATTCTTTTAGTGGAAACAATATTTGGAAAGAAACCATGTAAGAGACAAAGGCGGTGTCTCTGCTAATGGCATCAAGGTCCCAAATACATAGCTGAGACCTCATGAACTTTCTAGTCCAAAGCTATGTACAAAATGAGTGCAGCTATGCATCAGATACCCCAACCAATTATACCATCCAAGTGAAATTAGAAGAGACTCAAAGGTTCTTTTGGAATAAGATAAGGCAGATAAAAGAGGCATTGTTCTATACTACCAAGTTTCAAGATTGTTCACTTGCAGTGACAGAATTGTGTTTTCTAGTCTACAGCATGGTTGAGTGGCAAAGATCACTATACAGATCAACATATTCCAATACCATTTTCAGCATAAGGTTAAAGAAGCAAAATATTAAAAATTACAGATTGTAATTAACATTGAAGAGCTAAGAGAGGATGTTTAGAAAAATTTGTCATTGCGTTAGAGCTCTAAGGTCAGCTTATCTTGGCATAATAATTGAATAATTATCAAAGCTGACAGATGACCCATAAGTCAACTGACTAGATCAACAAACTGCAGGACCTAAAGATATATACATACACATGTGCTTTTATGTGAATGTGTGGGGGAAGACACGAGCAAACAGTAATTCATGCCAGATATGGTACCAATGACAGAGCAAAGGAAGGACTCTACCCAGGGGTAGCTTAATGAGTCAGTAGTTTTCTGTGCGTGACTTAAGTATGTGGGTACCTTTAGGGCAGCTGCATCAACAGCCTGGGTGGTGATTCGGGAAAGCTGCATATTTGGAGCTTCATACACAATTTGTAGGCATCTTCACCATGTAGAGAGTCTCCTCTACACAGCAAGTGTTTCCTGATTCATAATGTTGGAGAGGGGAATGCAGAATCTTGGACATTTCATTTACTTACTGAGTCTGGGGAGGATCGTTTATTTCTGGAGTCTTAGGAACCTGCTTTATTCCTCTAAGAGGAAATATTCCAATTAATAGAAAATATCTATGCAACCCTTGCACATAGAAACATGCACACACACACACACACTCACACATAAACATTCTGCTTCAACTGTATATATTGTGAGTATATGCATCTATAGATTCATACATGAACATATATACATATATTCTAACAAGATGGAATACATACTATGCATGCATACATATACACATATACATACACATATACATATGTATATGTGTATGTTTGTATATGTATATATATATATTTATATATGCCAGTCTTGTGGAAAGAACCAATCTTCTGAAACATAACTATAATACATACTTTTATTATGAAAATATAGGTTATTTATATAGGACATATATATGTGTACATTTTTATATAAATTCCAATTTCATAAGCCACACAAATCCTCAGTGGAAGCCCAAATAAGTGTTTGTGCTTACACCAAGAAATTTATGCAGTTTTTATAATTCAGTCACCCCCAAACAACCACTTGGTAGCTCAAATTATAGAAGAAAGTAAAGTGTAAAGTATAAATCTATTCAGGTCCTGAAGGAGCAGCTTTGCAATTAATAACCCCATTGCTAATTGTACTCCAGTAGCCTCTCTGTTTAGGTAAAATGATTGGAAATTTTATATAATTGATGTTACTCTCACAAATTGCAAACAGCAGAGAACTTACAAGTCCACCCCTATGCTGCTCATGGACTATTTATGGCTTTGCCCCATAATTGTACCATAAACATATCACTATGTTGGCTTGTTTCACAGCATAAAACCAGAACTCATAACCAATTCTAGTAGAGCTGTCCTATCTCTGGGACAACCTGCCATACACATCAGCTCTTTTCAGATGTAAATGTCCTTATGAATTAGGAGCATTGTTTAAATTTGAGCCTGTGACTGCACATTTTTATCAAGACTGCAAGTGATTCGTCAGGGTTCCTGCTTCATGAAAGAGTCTGTCAGACATTCTGCAGGACACAGAAGAAAGTGACAGACAAACTGCCAATACAGGTGGAACTGTCTTTGAAATTTCCTGCTTCGTGGAATAGTCTGTTGGATACTATGATCCTGTAGGTTAAGATGGAGGCTCCAATGGTACAGAAAAACTTTGAGTGACTGTCCAGACAATGAGATGCTTCTGTCAATTCTATAGTTTTGGAAGTTGTTTACAATGTACTTAGGTAATATTATATCCTTTTGCAGTCTTTGATGGAACTGAAGAATTTATAGTTATAGTTTTTCTTAGTTTTGCTGAAAGATAAAGTAGATATAAATATTGTAACTGTAATTCTTGCTTGATACCTGTTTTGTTATATGTAATTTTACAATGTTAAAGTTAAAACCTTCCTTTTTATTTAAACAGAAATGGGGAAGTGGTGTGGGATTTTCCTCTGTATGCTGTGATTACCATTTATAAATAAAGGAACTGCTTTGGGCCTATAGCAGAGCTATAGGGGAATAGAGCTAGGTGGGGAAAACTAAGCTGAATGCTGGGAGAAAGGATGCAGAGTCAGACAAAAGCCATATAGCCCAGCTGGAGCTGGACAGAAGTTTACCTGGTAAGCCACTGCCATGTGGTGATATACAGATTAATTGATATGGGATAAATTAAGATGTAAGAGTTAGCCAATAAGAAACTAAAGCTAATGGACCAGGCAATGATTTAATTAATACAGTTTCTGTGTGATTATTTCGGTTCTAGAAGGCCGGTACAAACAAGCAGGCCCCTGCAACAAGTTTATTGGGGTTACACCTCCATATTTTAGTCCCGCTTTGAAAGAAGTCAGAACAGGAGCTTAAACAGGGCAGAAACCTGGAGGTAGGAGCTGATGCATAGTCCTTAGAGGAGTGTTGCTTTTTGACTTGTTCCTCATAGCTTGTCAGCCTGCTTTCTTATAGAACCTAGGGCCACTAGCCTAGGGATCGTCCCATCCACAATGAAGAGGGCCTTCTAGCATCTATCATTAATTAGGAAAATGCTTTACAACATTTTATGGAAACATTTTCTTACTTGAGGTTCCCTTTTTCCATATAACTCTAGCTTGGGTATCAAACTGACATAAGACTAGCCAGCACCAAGTGATGCTTCTGTGGATCACACTCTGAGTTTCTCTCCGCATCATCCCTCCCATCAATACATTTGACAACATAGACCCTGGGAGAAAGGCTTTGAGCATCCCTCATTGAACTGGAAAGCACATCTCCCTTCTCTCCCATCTATAATATTAATTTTACTACTCCTATGTTCCATCCAGTCTTTCAGTGTGACTAACTGAAGAACACAAAGTAAAGAAATTCTAGTGAAGAAAAATAGTTTAAATTCAATGCTTCATGGAAAAATAAAATTCTGTAAAATCAATTTTCTGTTCTTTTAACCTCCAAATGAAAGCTCAATGAAATTCTGTACAAGATATCCAATCAAATAAGTGATTTTTTTCTTGTCTTGATTGTTTATGAAATAGATATTGATTATTTATGGTGGTAGAGACATCATCCTTAATACAAGATTAGTTTTCAAACCACATATTAAAAATAGGTGAAAGGCAAAAATTCATTCTGTATCTAAAATGTGCTTCTTTCAAATTCTTTGTCAATTAATGAGTATTTAAGTTTGAGAGGCATAAAGAAACTTCCTTTTTAGTATATCTTTTAGTGTGTGCTATGAGATAGCATGAGGATGAAAAATTGATTTAATTTTCTCTATATTTTTGATAACCTTGATTTTGTCTAATTCTGTACAACTCCTGGAACTCAGTCTCAGGAAGCTTACACTGAATCCTGATTCCAAAATAATTGTTGACTCTTCATCTTGGCAAACACTGACACCAGAGTAAACTGACATTATTTAATCATCCTTGGGTATGACAAGATTAATTAGGGTTTTTCTTTAATGTATTTACATGTCAGCAGGAAAAATATAGTCATGCTTTTCAAATATGTTTATTTGCAGTGAAACTAAGTATACAGGACTTAATGAACACTGATAAAGCCAGTCATATGTTCAGTATGGTTCTATGAAGACCCCACCAAACAAGTATTTTTGCTCTTTAATCCAGTCCTGTGAGTCTGAACTGCTTATTTCCATGTGCATGCTCTTTGGTGGTAGCACCCCTGTCCTCAAATGCCTAATATAATTGCACAATGATAATTAAGTGTCTAAATCCAAATGGTCGCCAAACTTGTCTGACAAGAAGAGAAGCTTTCTTTGCCACTATTCCATAAAAAAATGGATAGCTTGTCTAAAATTCAAAGAATGGGAAATTATGTTTTTGCTAATAGGCATTTATTTTTGCAGGTTTGGAAAGTCAGTAATGACACTGATGGATAATGAACATTGAGGAAATAATATAGAAAAACCCTTCAAATATTCATTTTTTTAATAATTGACTTATGGAAGTTAGATAGATATCTCAGTGGACAAAGTTCTTGCTGTGCAAGCCAGACCACCTAAGTTAAAATCCTCAGACTGCATGTGCCAGCCACACATGAAGCATTCATCTGTAGTCCCAGTACTGTAGCAAGTTGTGCCATGAATGTGGCACATGCTGAAACATCTGTTCAATATTGTAGCCATTATACAGAGGATTCTCCTCTGAATGCTGTGAATATCATTGGTTAATAAAGAAACTGCTTTGGGCCTATAGGGGAACAGAGCTAGGTGAAGAAAACTAAACAGAATGCTGGAAGAAAGGAGGCAGAATCAGAAAGAAGCCATGTATCCCTGCCAGAGCCAGACAGAACTTTCTCAGGTAAGCCATAGCCACGTGTTGATACACAGATTACTAGAAATGGGTTAAATTAAGATATAAGTATCAGTCAATAAGAAGTTAGAGCTAATTGACCAAGCAGTGATTTAAATAATATTGCTTCTATGTGATTATTTTGGGGCTGAGCAGCTGGGAACCAACAAGCGGCCACCTCCTTGAAAGAGTAGAGTATGGAGATTTTTTAAAGAAGTAAATCTGGAACTAGCCCAGGGCATGCACACATCAGTACTCAGTGATTGTATTTCAGAGGAAATGAAAATAGCTTGCCAAAGATACACCTCCCCTTCCATGTTCATTATGGCATCAGTCACAATTGCCAAGGAATAGAGATAATCCGAATATCCATCAACTGGTAAATTAATGAACAAAGCATGTTATAAATACATGATATAATAATATTCTACATTAGCCAATAATCTTATTACTGTTATTATATTTGCAATATCATTCATGGAACTAGAGGCCTCTGTGTCAAAGTGAAGTAATAATAGTCCAGGCACAGAAAGGCAAATACTACATGATTTTCTTCTTTTTGAATGTAAAACCACTGGTCTCCTTGAAGTTGGAATAGAACTTATAAAGGCCAGAGACTAGTAGAGAGTGTTGGACAAAGAAAGAAAAAATGCATTTAGAATTTCAAAGCTTTAGTGTGACATTATGGTAGTTACTATGTAGCACTTGTTTACAGCACATTTTTAATCGATAAAAAAGAAGAGAAAGGCTGAAAAGTTGGGTAGCAGTTAAGAGCACATGCAACTCCTGCAGAGACTTGGGTTGGTTTCACAACACATAGCTCAAACAACTTGTAACCCCAGTTCCAGGACTTAAAAAGTTCTGACTTAAATGGACCTTCATGGACATGCATACATGCAGGCAAACATTTCATATACATAAAAAATATTTTTTTGCAAAAACATAAACTAGGAGGTTATGGAATGTTTTCAACATAAATGATATGAACTGAAAAATATATACATATGTTTGATAGGATTTAGGTATTATATATGCATAAAATATCATAGTACCCTATATGTCTATTTAGCAATGATTTATATCTTGTATATTAAATAAAATTTATGAAGATAAAAGAGAAGAATATCTGAATATCACTAACCTCCTAGTGCTGTAGAACAATGATCTTGTGCCCTGTAAATATTTGTTGCTTGGATTTTAATAAGATGCTGATTGGCTAGAAGCCAAGAAGGAAGTATAGGTGGGGTGACCAGGCAGAAAGTAGAGGTGAGGCAATGAGAACAAGAGAATTCTGGGAAGAGGAAAGGTGCCATCTGTAGTCAAAACCCAGATGCAGAGGAAGCAAGATGAGAATGCCTTGCTGATAAAAGGTACCAAGTCACGTGGCTAACACAGACAAGCATTATGTAAGTTATAAGAGTTAATAAGTTATAAGAGTTAATAAGAAGCCTGAGATAATAGACTAACAAGTTTAAAATTAATGTAGAGCTCTGTGCATTTCTTTGTGACTGAACGATTGCAGGACTGGGCTGGACAGAAACCTCTGTCCTCATCATATGGCCTTCCACTAGCCAGGAAAGCAGCTACAGGGGTTTGAATTCTACAAACATGAGCAGAGACATGAAGTGTTGTAATATCCATTCTTCTTTCTGATGCAGATACCAAACCGTGGACACATTTGATCCTGCATGCAATACAATAATTCAATGGGACAGACTACCCAATTTCACTCTGCATGGTCACAAATGTAACAGTGTGTGCTAAACAGGCCAACGCATAGACTTTTGCCATTTTAAGTTTTTTGCATCATTTTATATCTGTTTCTGGATTTTTTTTTCTTTTCACCAATTATTTAACAGGAGCAGTTAGGTCATATAAAGCATACTGTCGTTGTAATGGCAAATGTCATGTGCTGTGTCTCTGTGCTTGGGCATTCAGTCAAACATTCTGGATGTTTCTGTGAAGATGGCAAACTTTGATTTATACTTTTTTTTATTTTTGTTGCTTGTCTTTTGGATAAATTCAACACTTAAATCGAGAATGATTGAGTTAAGAAGATTAAACAATATAAAGAACACAGGCAGACAGAGACAGAGAGAATGAGACAAAGAGAAGGAAACCCCATGTCTGTTCTTCTGAAGAAGTCTAATTATATACTCATGAGAGGTTTTTCTAAAAAAAATAGTTTTTTTTTAAAAAAAACATCTGTACTTACTAGAAAAAAGAAGTTGTAGAAAAATAGAGTAGACGCTGGACTTGAAAGATGGCTTTCTAGGGTCTAGGGAAATCACTCCATGGAGAAAGTGCTTGGCACCGAGTTGTTTGCACCAGAACCTACACATAACACTTGTTCTTGTGGTACCAGCATGCTTAGGGTAGTATTAGAGGTAGAGACAGAAGAATCTAAGAAAATTACATTGCACAGTAAGAGACTGTTTCAAACTAGGTAGTAGATCAGGACCAAAACTTGAAGTTACCCCCTCACCTTCCACAAAGTAGGCACATGTACAAATTCACACACATGCACACTCACAGATGTACACACACATATTATTTATACACATCATAATCACTCCTACAAAAATAAAATGTACTTATGTATAAATGAAATAAATGTCAATACCATAAAATCTAATGAAACTCACATCTGCTTTGACGTGCATTGGAAATGACTTTGGTTGTGGGCATACTTTTATTGTTTCATCAACCTTGAGCTTTATTTAACAAGTTAAGCTTTGTTGATTGCTGCCTTGTGCCAAGACACTTGCTTTCACGTGAGTTCTGAGTCAGGGGATGTGCCTAGTTCTGCCTCTATGAATTTAACTCACATCTTGATTGAGGATGAAAACTTTACAAATATTGTGTATGAATAGAATTGGAACATCTCTGGGAGCATTCTGATGCCCAAATCGGGAATTCAGTTTATTCACGGAGAAGGAATACTGATTAATGTTTTAGTTGAAGTAAGTCTACCATTCTCTGTTTCAGGTCAATCTCCAGTGGAGCAGCCTCTACTCAGTGGCAGCCATCTTCTCTCAAATGACTGTACTTGATGAGAGGCCACATTCACTCTGGCTGTGCTGCCTGAATTAGAACTGTCTTGATGATATAATAGAAGCAATGACAAATGTGCATTCAAATTGCTTAATTTTAATTAACTCTAATTAATGGCTCATGTCTGATTTCTTTCCAAACACCATACTGAATATTTTAATTTGGGTATGGAATAACTTTCACAAAATAAAAATTTAAGTTCTTAATCATAAATCCCATTTACTTGACAATTTTTTTGCTATATCTTCACCTGGCTACCTAAAATATGAATAAAAATTCAGAAAGTATTAAGTTTCACACTTTAAACTTCCAACATGTTGGTAATATTTTAAAACAGTATAATCACCTATTTATCCATTTATCTACCTATAGGCTGATCCATATGAATAAAAAATCCAACTTCTATTTACTTTTATCTACAGTCATGTATGTGCTTATACTGAATGCCCAGCTGCAGCCAAGTATGATGGCAATTAGAGACATTTATACCTTAGGAATTTGTTAAGAAACTATGAAAATCAACTCATGACTCTTATTTTATTGTGAATACAAGAATATTTTCACTTTCTCTTATGTATTTATCTCAATTATAATATATGCTAATTAGGTTATATGCTTAGAATCCTTTCCCCAAAATTTGAGAAACTAGAAATTAATTTACTGTAGCTTTCTTTCCTGTATTTAAAAATACAATTGTTACATGCAATAAAACTCAATTTTGTGTTATTTTATTATTTATTTAAAAGTTAAGTATTATGTATGAAATTGCAGTTGTAAAGAAAGATAATCACTGCTAAGTAACATATTTACTTAATATTTTTTAAAATATTGGTGTCTTTTAGCTAACATGCATTTCCACCTTGATTTGTTAGAAAGAATGCTTTGGTATTTAGTATCATGGCAGATACAATAAACAGGACACTTTTAAAGCTGGTCTAGGGAACACACACTAATTATAGGTGTTGGTGTGACTAGGCTCCTTCTCTGAGTTCTACCTTGATTCTTTTATGCCTATTTTGGCCCTGAAGATGAAGATCCTCGCATCTCCAACAATTAAATCACCTGGTTGAATGCCTAGTGCTAAAGGCTCAGGGATTTACTAATCCCTTCCTGCTCTCCCTTTCCTTTTTTTCTGGGATACAGCCTCTTGCTCCTTGCCCATTTAGTTGGTCATCCCAAATAATCCCATAGTCTGATACTTCACTCCTCACTGTGAAATCATCTCCATGTCGTTATCATGTATCTCTGTTAGCCAATATCAGGAGACTCTTCTTAAATTATACAATTTTGATGCGCCTCAGAGTGCACATATAGATTGAGATCATGAACAAACTAAACCAGCTTCTATGTGATGGAAGAGTCCCCAATGGAGTCTCTTCCCTGACTAGGAGAGCCAATTGCTTAGACAAGGCAGATAGCTTGTTAAATGAGTAATTTGGAGTTCATAACAGACTCCTCGATACTATTAGGTGCAATAAATAACATGGCTGAACAGGTGAAGTTCAAAGTCAGATCCCCGGGGAAAAAGGGGCCATTACATCAGGTGGAGTTGATTTATTTGGCCACTTACTGTAAATCTCATAAACCTGCATGGCAAGCCATGAGGCATAAACAAGAAAAGGTCATAAATCTCTCCGTTATCTGATCTCTTCTTAGGACCAGAGCTTTATCCTCTCTACCTTTAAATAGAACTGGAGTTTCTGAATCGTCCTTTCTGTATTCCAGAGAACACAGCCCTGGCACCTGATATGCCAATCGCTGTCTTCAATATATTCACATCCTCTAGACCCATCTGCATCCGAGCCCCACCTCATGAACATGGGATGGGTGTATTAACTTTCCTCCCCTCTCCTATCTTCATTTTCCCTCTCATTTCTTCTCCCCCTCCTCCGCCTCTCCTTTCCCCTCCACTACCCTTTCCCCCCCTTCTCTGTGCACCAAACTCATGTAAAGGCTAGAGTTCAACAGTGGATGGTGTGTTATACCACAGTACGGTTCATACTGACTTATTTTTTCTATTTTGGAGACTGTGTAGCCTTGGCTTGAGCTCACTATGTAGGCATTACTGGATTTGAACTCACAGAGCTCTGCCTGTTCTGCCTCCTGGGTGCTGGTTTAAAATTGTATGTCACCATGCTTGGTTGCCCACCTTGAATGTCTCACTGGCATTTGGACTTAAGGATTTGGGTAGACTAGCAGGCCTATAAAACCCAGAGACCCTAGTGCTGTGACATTTGAGTTCATTGCAACTTCCAATTCTATTCATGGGAGCTAAAGCTCAGATTCAGGTCCTCAGAGTTGCATTGCAAGAACTTTACCAACTGAGTCATTGTTTCCCAAGCCTCTGCTTTAATTTTTTTTTTCTTAGCTATATCTAGTAGTAAAGAATACTCCCCTTTTCAGTTTAATACTTGAGTAGATTCAACCTTAAATCCCACATGTGATTCAAAACTTGTGTCCTTTGTATTCCTTCTGCTGGTTCTTATAAGCCTGGAGAGGAGTGTGGAATATCCTACAGGGACACCTGTATCCCTCATCAAAAAAGTTTTTTCTTTTTAATCAAGAAGCAAAGTAAACCTTCCTAATGTTACGTGTTATCAAATCATAATTAAGCATAGGTCAGTCTGATGCAAACTGATCATTCATTTGAGACTGCATATATTTAATGCTTTCAGTTTATAGTTATGTTGTGTATTAGTGCAATCTAACATTGCATTTGATAGCTTAGGGTGTATTTAAATAGATTATGTGTTTAAAGTTAAAAGCACTTCTTCCACATTTGAAGAAATTTGTGACTGTAATTTTATGTTTCTATGATGCACTTACTATTTCTCAAATAATCCGAACAACCATATTTTACCTTTAAAATTTACAGGAATAATTTCTTTGTCATTGTATGTCATCAAGCATACAGGCAAATAGCCCAAGGTCAGAGTCAAATATCTGGTTTAAGAGCCATTCAATCACATGGTGATCATTTATATAGACACTTACTGGAGAGTGCCTAAAAACTACCCATTGTTCCAATCACACTAGTTTGTAATTTTGCACACAGATACCCCAAGGTCTGCCCTGAAACTCCCCACCCTCTGTCCCTTAATCCTTTACAGCTGTGTTATTCCTAGACTTCTTGATCAATGCCTCTTTTTCAACTTTCACACCTGAAGAGTTTTTTTTTTTTTCCCCCAGTACTGGTGACACTATTGAAATCATACAACTCTCTGGTTTGGGAAGGAGGTAGAATAATTACCTATGTCTTTAAGTCCTTCTTGATCAGTGTTACTCCATGACATCATCTTTAATTTTCCTCTGTGCTTCGGTTCCCTGAATTTTTATCGGCAGATGCCCAACTGTTACCTCCAACCCTCCTGACCCTTAATCTGTGACTTCAACATCTACAAGGCAGTGCTTATGTGCTGGATGCAGAATCTTCTTTGTGGTATCTCATGCCAACACATTGCTGTAATTTGTGCTCAAATTCTCTTTTGTAGAAATTCTAAACAGACAATCTAATTAGCACGATCAACTCTTTAACAATAATAGCATGACACACCATCTTATTATGTTTTTATTCTCTACTGAGAAAATGATAGCTGATACTTGATTATACATGAAAGAACATTGAGAAAGTCTTGTGGCATCATTCACTTCCTACTTTATTTCTATAAGTTGAGAAATCTTCCTCTTGTTTGTATCAAGGACATTTTCCAGATTGCCCTGGTACTGATTTTCAGGAGAAAAGAAATATGGCTTAAATTTAGAGTGAAATTGTATGATGAAGTTGTCCATTAGAACTGATTGGCAAAGTCATTTTTATTAGCTTAGATAAATAGACATCCATGTACAGCAAAAATGCATAAATTTAACTCAAGAATTGGCTGATCCATCAAGAGAATATGAAATGCAAAGACACATCATTAGCAAGTACATTTTATAAATGATAATAAAAGTCATGTTGATTTAGATACCATAAACAGATATTGAGTAGAAATTAATTTCAACCCACCAATATGGAATTGTAAACAATATGACTACATTACTTTAGAGAAGTGAATGTTTTCTGCTATTTTATTTCATGCCAACCAATACTTTGAAAATCAAGTGGAAGATTTTACATTTGGGAGCTACCTATTAGAACTTTCTGTGCATGCCTTTGATGGGATGAAATATGATCGTGCCAATTTTTAGCATCCCATTACATCTGACGGATGCCATCCTAACACAATTGCTTGTACAGCATATGTCAGAAATAAGACACACTTGTCAAAAACAGCTATTTCACTAGGCAAATTTGGCTTTCAGTTATATTCTAAATGTGCCTCAAGTGCTTTAAAAATAGGACTAAGTTATGTAAATATAATACTTTAATGAGGAAAAATACAGTAGTTGTTCTTAATATTGCTTAGCAGGGACAATAGCAAGAGTAGTCACCCATATACTTAGAACAGGGAAATAGGATGAAGGACACTGAGGCCTCTTTGATTTTTGTTTGAACTTCACTTTTACTTTTGTAGGCTTTGTGTAACTGCAAATCATTTTCTAAAATAATTCATACGTATTGTTAGAAGACCTTGTGTCCAGTTGAATGCTTTTTTTTCAAGGAATGAGAATAGCATAGACACTTTCTAATTTCTAATAGTATTTGCGTGCTGAATAGAGATGTGCTTAAAATTTTAAAGTATCATTTGCATTTAAATGTCCAATTTTCAGTGAGTATCTTTCTCCTATTTTCTTTCAGGTAAGATGTTTGCAATCTCCATACCACCTTAAGAAAGTACTGAACAGGTGACCAAAGCTCTGTGGTAATTATGTAATTGACTGGAAAAAAAAAACAGTTGATACATTACGTTTTGCAGAATTTTTATATAAAGCTGTCATGGTGGTCACAAAGGACCAAAACAAGCGAGGCATTCCCTTTAGAGGATTCTGGAGCTTGTTATTGCGCATTCACTTGCTGTGAGCTTGTTCTTTCCCAGGGCTCATGGGATCTGCTCAGACCCACTTTTCTGTCTGCACCTCGTCTGGGACCCTTAACTCTCAACTCAGTGTTTGCAATTCACATATTTGTGCAGCCAAATTCTTGCCTAGCACAGGAATTTTTTAAGTATCATCCTCTCTGCCTTGGAAACCTTTTTGCATTGAGAAATAACTAATCACTCTATTTTCTGTCTAGTGTGTGGTATCTACAGAAGGCTGAACCCTTGCCATGTTTAGGAGAATTGCCAGCTATTTTAAGAGAAGTGTTCCCTCTTTTTGTATCCTTCCTATATTTTTTTTGCTATACATACACACATTTTTTCAATATGGTATTTGCTTGTTTTTTGTTTTCTCAGAAAATAATAAATGGGGTCCATGGCTGAACTGGGAGATGTGTACCCAGAATGAAGAATAAATTTTCTATAGTGGAATGCGTGAAGTGTGCTCCCCCGGTCTTTCCACACCCACATAGACCTTCCCATGGTCAAGTGCAAAATATACTACAGGTTAGGAAGAACAGCTGCACACTCAGGTGAGGGGTCTGTCACCCTCTGACTCTTCCTTCTTGAAGGAATATGGGCAGTTAGCAAGCTCATCCATGAATGACCTTTTGCAAGTGGACATAGCTGACCTGTAAATCATGGTGGCAGTTTAGCTCAGAGGAATGTTACGCATCACAACTTCCCACCTCCCAATCATTAACAAAATACATTCCCTTATGGCTAAAATCAAAAACACCAATGATAGCCTTTGCTGGAGAGGTTGTGGAGAAAGGGGTACCCTCATCCATTGCTGGTGGGAATGCAAACTTGTGCAACCACTTTGGAAAGCAGTGTGGTGGTTTCTCAGCAAATTCGGGATCAACCTACCCCTGGACCCAGCAATGCCACTCTTGGGAATATACCCAAGAGATGCCCGATCATATGACAGGGGCATTTGTTCAACTATGTTCATAGCAGCATTATTTGTAATAGCCAGAACCTGGAAACAACCTAGATGTCCTTCAATGGAAGAATGGATGAAGAAAGTGT